>NC_142092.1:47985219-48138252 GCF_054644295.1 Miniopterus natalensis | reverse complement strand
TTTGAGAGAAAACGAAACAAAATAAAATACACAGAAAATTTTTAAGCAGAACATTTAATTTTGACATTTCCTGAGGATAGATACTGTACAGCTTGTGTAGACATACATAAATGTGCACCAAACACTGGCATCCAGGAGTAGGTCAAAGTGTATGGCAGACTACCATTTGTGTTACATAGGGGCAGAGGAGGACTATATGTACATATTTACCTTTAAATGCATAAAATATCTCTGGTAACTTAAGGAAGTGAGTGGTTGCACTACAAGAGGTAAAAAAGAGACTTTTTATTGTATAACATTTTGAATTTTGAACCATGTGAATATTCAAAAAATAAAATTTAACACAAACCTGCACCCTTCTCTTATGCATTTAGCTGCATGTTGATAGAATGATGCTGAAAGAACTGAGCCTAAAACTCACAAGGCTGACCATCTTTGTTACTGCGCTTCTTAGGGCCTCTTTTTAACATCTTGAGAGTCTTAATTTTATTTTAGTATTATCATAGAACCAGAGCTCCAGGACAGAACATTATTTTAGTTTTGTTTAACAACTGTTGAGTTTAAAACTTAAATACCTAAAGATTTTTTAAAACGTGAGTCCTCACAAAAATATCTCCTACTGACTTTCCTCAATATCAAATAACTGGACTGAAGAAAGCTAGGAAAGAAAGGAGAGAAATGAAAATAATATTTCTGAAAAGAATATAAAGGGAAGCATAAAGAAGAATCTGTGAAAGAATTAAGAAACAAGTAAAAATATGACAAGTTTGAAGATTGTACTTCAGTGGGCTACGCAGCAAATGGGAAGGTATTTATAGTTATGGCCATTATATTAAGAGAATGGCAGGTAAGGTCTGACATAAAGGTACAAAATGGATTTATCAACTTGAAACTAAAATTTGTTTCATCAGCCATTGCCAGGTCTCTGGAAATTCACCACCCTCAGATCATCTTGATGTTTATTGTGACATTCAAGGAAGAAAATAACTATCAACAGAAAATTTTTAAAAATTACACATGTATCACACCTCAAGAAAAACATGGGTTTGTTTTTACTTTAGTTCTAATCATCCAATGTGCACTACTATGGCTATACTGATGGTTTACAGCCAGCATTTGTTCTGACTGTTGGTGCCTATGGGGTTCCAGTTGTTAAATATTTTAAGTATCATCCCTGATTCTAGTGTCACACATTCGTGAACCCACATGGCCTGACCAATACTTCTAGGTGGGCCAAGGACCAAGCCTGTGAAAATGCATGGAGAACCTGGAAATGAGCATCCTCATGATACTTGAACATGTCCGTGTCAGAGTTATCAAGCCACCTGTTGATTTCGGTGGCTCCAACCAAACAGGTGTGATTCTGAAAGTACTCTTAAGTACTGAAGAAAATACTCTTTCTTAAGTATTGGTCAGAATAAGAGAACTGTAGAGCTGGGAGATCATTAGTCAAATCTCCTGACCACTGCAGATATGCCCTCAACAGGTGAATCCAGTAAGCCTTTGCTTGAACATTTCCAGTGATTGGAAGTTCTCCTTTTCTTGGAATATCTTTTACTTTGAAGACAGGTATGGTCCTTTCTTACTGAAATGTGAAAGTAGTATTTGGTTCCTTACCTTCTAGTTCCTTAAAGAAGCAATTTTCAAAACCCACCTCTCTGCCTTTTCTATGCTTTTCTTTCATAGAGTTTTCTTTCACTCTCAAAGTTTAAGGTTTACTTCACAGTTGACTTTGGGTCTCATATCTCTCCTCTTCTTTAGTCCTGTATTCCTAACTACCTCTGAGATATAGGTATTTACACTGAAAAAGACCTAACACTCAACATACTTAAATTTCTTTAAACAACATTCCCAATGTATATGCTATTATTGTGTATTTTCTCTTTTTCAAAAAAACATTATTGTTTTAAACAATCTGTGTATGTTGTGAGTTACTCACTTCGTATTGTCATCATTTTCTCTTTCTTTTGCATTTCAATAATTATAGCTATTTTAGAACTTCCTTTAGAGAAGAAGGAATTCTTTCTATAAAGGGTCCAGTAGTGGCAATTCTCTGTTTTTGTTGTCTGGAAATATATTAATTATGCCCTCTTTCTTGAACAATTTTTTTTGCTGAACATGGAATTCTAGATTAATAGTTATTTCTTCCTTCCAGAACAATTTAGGTATCATTCTACTGTCTCTGGCTTCCTCTGTTGCTATTGAGAAATCAGTGGTTGGTCTCCTTTAAAGGCTATGCCCTTTTTTTCTGATTGCTTTTCAGATCTTTGGATATGAGGTGTGTCTACAAATGTAAATTTAAAAAATCCTGCTGGGGGATTTGTTGGGCTTCTTTAAACACTGAATCTGCTTCATATTCTTTCTTCTTCTAGTTTTTCAATTAGAAGACTTTCTCTACTCTCCATTTCCCTTAAATTCTCTTTCAGCCTGTCCCTATATGCTGCTATTACATATAATTCCTTCAGTTCTATCTCCCAATTCACTAATAATTGTTTTATATTTTCCTGAATTTTATTTCCTATATTCAAATTATCATAACAAATTCTGTGGATGGATTCTGCCTTCAAATCTCTAATTTATTCCTGAATACTCAACTTTACTGCTATCACCCTAGTTTGGGGCCTCATCTGTTTTTAGCTAAGGTTTGGGGAGATCTAAAATTTAGCCTGACACAGCTAAGACTTTAAGCTTTCTAAAATATTGAACTTGTTTTTGTTATGTTGATCTCCTATTACAAAATCATCATCATCTCCCTCTACTTAATAATGAATTGAGCCCCAAAATATCATCTTTCTAGGATCTGGTCCGACTTTGCCTATATAAACAGATTCTCAGCCCCAAATAGGCCTATCTTGTTTTTGCTCCCCGCACAAGCCATGTGCATTTTTGCTAACATGCTTTTGATCCAGTCTTCTTACCCAAATTATACCAATTGGTTCACAGGCCTCTTTCTTTTGCAAAATTTTCCCTGATAACTCCCAATATGCTCACTTTGCTTTTTTATTTTTCTGAACCCTGTGTGGACAGTATATATTTTAATTATCTTGACTCAATTAGATATAACTCTTTAATATGTGAAGTTAAGCTTCAGAATTCTAACCTATGTTTGACTCCAAAGTTTGTGCTCTTTCAAATATATAAAACTTCCTCTCAGTGTTCAATAAATATTTATTGATTTGTATAAGAAACCAGATGCTATAAAACCAAACATAATAATGTCTTACATTTACCTCATTTATATTAGCTTCACTGGAAAAAAACCAGAATCTTAAATGATATTAATTTTTTTAAACTTTATTCATGTAAGTAAATTTTTTAGGAAATCGCCTCAAAAGGGATTCCACATCAGCTTACCAGAAGATAAACATTAGCTCCTTTGAATATAATTACTCACTCTCTGAATCTCTAATCAAACTACACAAAACCATCCTTCAGGGTAAATGCTAACCCCTCAAATTGTAAGTCTAAAGGAATAGCTACGCATTTAGAAGTTCACCCCAGGGAGCACTCTAGTGTTAAGGAAAAGATACTAAAAGCCTAGTTTTATAAATTATTCTAATGTTGATAAATAACTAATCCAGTTAAAACAGGTTGCACAATACCAAATTTACCCAATTCACTTTATAACAAATAGCCATTATCTCTAAATTTCAACAACCACGAGAGTGACTGTGACTGGGGGTTTAGAATGCAGAACCCTCTTTCTGTATTAAAGTGCTCTTGTCTCTCTTTTTATTTCTAAATATATTTAAGAAATCAAACTGAGTCTCAAACTATCTTGAATAATTTGTAGGTTCAACTTTTTATATATATAAAAGAACCCTCTTGGCATGTAGCTTTTTGGAAAATAGGCTCTTAATTCTAAGCCAAGTAAGAGAGGATAGACTGAGAAAAGTAAACTACTCTTAGTATTTCTCTCATAGGACAGTATTTATCTCTCTTACCTTTCCTGTCCCGTCCTTCATCAACACATACTGGCAGACTTCCTAGGGCAATGCGGAAATCCAGACAAGAGAAGGAAGCACACTAAAATAATGGAGGACAGGCTACAGGAGATGGACAGTGTCAGACATCATGTGGGAGAAAAGAAGGAATTACAGTTAGCCACTTTGTTCAAGAGAAACTAAAACTAGTTTATTCAAAGGTAGAGAGATAAGGGGGGGAAAAAAAGATCTTCTACTTCTTTGTAGCAAGGCTCCTTTCAATAGGAACAGAGAAGACTTGTAGTTAATTTGGAAATTTGTCCTCAGAGGAACAGATATAAGTTAGCAAATAGTACAAAGAGACAAAAGATAAATAAGATTCTCCAGTTTAAAAAAATTAATCAAGAGATAGAATTATAAGCTTTGAGAAAAGAAGAAAAAAAAAAATGAGGACTATAATCTAGAAGCAGTTAAGAAAGTTGTTCTAGCTTTTTTCTCCAAGAGAGCGCAGGCTGCTAAAAGCAATAGGGCCCTAGTCGGGTGGCTCGGCTGGTTGGAGCGTCGTCCCACACACCAAAAGGTTGAGGGCTCAGTTGCCGGTCAGGGCACACACCTAGGTTGCAGGTTTGATCCCTGGTCAGGGCTTGTACAGGAGGCAACTAACCGATGTTTCTCTCTCACTGATGTTTCTCTCTCTCTCTCCCCCTCCCTTTCTTCCTCCCTCCCACTCCCTTTATCTCTCTAAAATCAATGAACATATCCTCTGGTGAGGATTAAAAAAAAGCAATAGGAATTCCAATGTTTATATATAAAAGTGATGAATGAGGTATACGCACTTAAGCATCCTTAATTGCATACATAGTCTTTTACTATGAAAAACAATAATACTGTCACATTTAACCATGGAGTTCTAGAAACAGAACAAAGTAGTCCCAATAAGGAACCTTTTCACATCAAGGACAATCTTCTGTATATATCTGCATGATAGGAAACATCTTACCTACCCCTGCCCTAATAACTCCCCCATCTAGATACCACAGTGCTTTAAATACCACCACTGGGAGACAAGAGTCCTTCAGATTTAATACAGCCTTTGTAAGTTAGTACCCCCCCACACCACCAATGCAAGATCCTAGGAAAATCTGAGGCTATTCACACTAGCAATATGATTTTGTTTCTTTGATTAGAGGTGGTTTATAAAAATGGATACCTAGATGGGTCAAGAGACAGGAAAAGGGGAAAAGAAAATATGGAACCTAAGAAAAACTATTTTACAACTTTGGATACAACCAGTTGCTTTGCTAAGAAAACATTATAGGTTAAATCCTCTGTATATATGATTTAGGCATTTATTTAAAATTAATGCTTAATTTCAACAAAAGTCAATTAAAGTCATACGATTTCTAAACAAAGTAAATGATATTTTGGTCAAGGCTGTATTTTCTATAACTATATTTTCTATAAAGTAAAAGATAATTTATATAAGGATGAATTCATTTTAAAATTTAAGTGATTCTATCAATTTTGATATCTGAACAGTCTATCCAAATTTGTTAAATAAAATACTTACCTCATATTCTTTTCTGCAAACTTTGGAAATATCATTTTTTGAAGATGCCTAAATTAGACAACAAGTTTATCCATTAATTTTATTACACATACTATTCAGCACAGAATAAAAAAGAACAGGAAAACCTTATGCTCAAATATTTTAAAGCTCCTTATATACAACAAACACATTTCATGCAATTTCTCTAAAACAAACATTAGCTGCAGAACCTACCGGATATGCTAGAACTTCACTAACTTTTTATGGCTTTAATCTTACATAATAACACAGTCCTTTTGTTATTTCAGAAACTAGATAACTTTGAAGGAAATGTAAACAGAAGACTCCCCCCCCCCCCCCCCCGAATTCCACTGTGCAGCAAATTTTCTTGTAAAGCTCTGCCAGGATATTTATATTTTGCTTTTTCTTTAACCCTTCATATTATAAGTTCTCATACTGACTTTTCCTCAAAAGATCCATGCATAACAGAAGGGGCAATTAAAGAGGGAAAGGCTATGCCTGGCAATTAACAAAAGTTATTTTTATGTAATTCTCTTAATAAGTTAATGGAGATATTATCTCTTCTATAGATGAAGAAACTGATGCTCAGAGAAATATTAAGTTTTTACATTTTAGTATGTACTTTCTATATAAAACAAGCCAAAACAAATCTGCTGATGGGTGGTTATTCTTCTACATATCAGTCCCTATTTAGAGATGTAGTTTTAGAGCCGTGGGCTCTGGTCCCTTGTTCTATTTCCTCTGGTCTATCACCTAAGCTCATGTAATTTTGAATAAGCCAGCTGATGAGGATGGGGAGGGCAAGAAGCAGAATAAACAGGCAACTGTTTTTTGTCCCACTAGATCCATTATAGTTCCAATCCTCTGCAACTGAGCTTCATCTGAATGCCTGGAGGAGAGCACCAGATAGCTAGGCTGTATACTACCCAAAGAGTGTGGCAGTGGTATGTAGGAAAGTGAAGGTGACACTGGGTCTCACATACCCCTGTCAAGAGGACAGTCACTAGAAGAAGAAAATGAAAGAAGGCTTTCCAGCTGTGGCTTCATTACACCTAAACTTCCCAGTTAAGTCTACTCTCACCACTTGGAGTATGAGGAACCAGATCAGTTTCTGATAACACTCTGAGGAACCACTGTGAAAATACACATAATAAGGAATAATTCAGGGGCCTAACCTGAACTGGACTAGAGACATATAAAATAAAAAAGAAGTCATAATTCACTGTAGGAATCATGTTCACCAGAGAAGGGATATAAGAACATGCTCTGGGAAAACCAAGGATGAAAGACAGAAGGGAAGATGAAAGCAAAATACGCTGACGGTATCAACTACTCTCATCCAGGCATAGGCCAAATTCACATGACCATTTGGAGTCATTCAGCACTGACTAAGCATGACCATCGGCAAAGTACAAAAGGCCTCAATTCTTATAATATTTTTTTCTTTAATAATTTTTATTTTTCAGTTACAGTTGACATACAATAGTATATTAGTTTCAGGTATACGACACAGTGATTAGACATTTATATAACTTATGAATATTCTTTCTTTGTGCAGCAGAGAGAAGCTGAGAAAGAGTAAGAGAGGGCTGAAGGTCTTATATGCCATAGCCATAACTGAAAAAGCAGCAAGTCTAAAAGGAAGTGGTCCATGCAAAAAATACTAAATTTGCAGCTTTTATAGGTCTACTCTCCAAAGGTATGAGGTGGGCAAGGTATAAGACATATGTACAGCTAAAACCCAAACTGCACTCCACGCTTTTCTTTCTTTTTTTTAAAAAATTTTTATTTTTGCCCGGCCGGGCGTGGCTCAGCGGTTGAGCGTCAACCCAGGATCCAGGCGATCGGGGTTCAATTCCCGGCCAGGGCACATGCCTGGGTTGCAGGCTCAGGGGCCTGCAGGAGGCAGCCGATCAATGACTCTCTCATCATTGATGTTTCTATCTCTCTATCCCTCTCCTTTCCTCTCTATGAAATCAATAAAGATATATTTTAAAAATAAATAAATAAATAAAATAAAATTTTTATTTTTGTTTAAAATATTACAGATGTCCCTTTTTCTCCCCAATGACCCATTCCACCCCGTCCCTTCCCCCTCCCCAGTCCCTCTCCCCACCATTGTCCGTGTCCTTGGGTTGTGCATAGATGCATATAAATTCTTTGGTTACTCTCTCCCCCTCCACCCACCCGCCCTCCTCTATCCCTCTGACATTCGTCAGTCTCATCTATGCTTCCATGTCATTGAATCTATTCTGTTCATCAGTTTATTAAGTTCTTTAGATTCCACGTATAAGTGAGATAATGTGATATTTGTCTTTCGCTGCCTGGCTTATTTCACTTAGCATAATATTCTCCAGGTCCATCCACACTCCATGCTTTTCAAGAGCCTGATTGCCCAGTGTTACCTGCTTGCATGCCTGTCGACACTCCAAGGTAATAGCCAGTTCACAGCAGCCTAAGCCAACCCAGCCATCAGATTTCTTAAACACACCTTAAAAACAAAATGTTCAAATGTTTTGTCATAAGCAGTAGTAAACACAAACAGCATGTCAAATTGGTTTGTGGATACCACTAAAATTCAAAGCAAGTGTCTACAGAAAAACTACCTCAGACAAAGGGCCTCAAATTATTAAGCCCCTCCCCGCAGCGTTATTCTGAGGGTCCCTCACAGCATAATCATCAGGTCCTTTGTTTTTTCTCTCATCTCCCTGCCCACCCTAAACCCTCTCAGTCATTCTCATTCTTGGATAGGTAGCACTTTTAGAGGACATACAGGTTCAGGAAAGTAAGGATAGGCCTTCCTCACCTTTAGACAGTGAAACAGAGGCAAAGGTTCCAATTTAACTTAACAAACAAACAAAAAGGGGCACAAGTGGTATTGAATTAAAAAATATTAAATACCTACAGTAGTGTGAAACCCATGATGCCATTTAAAAACAAACAAACACTTAGTAAACAGGGACAGCTCCTGTGAGCCAAGATGAGCTTTGATGGGTTCACTTCATCATGGGGCAAAATTACTCTTCTGGTTCAGTTTATGTACAGCAGGTATTTCTCTAACCAAATCACTGATAACAAGATGGATCACAACATCACCTTTTTATAAAATTATAAAAAGTGTTTTAATATTGTTTTAGATTCCTTTTTATAATCAAATGTCAATGAATGACTCCTAGAATAAAATTAGGAGATATAATAATTATGAAAAGAGGAAAAAGATTTATGCTTGTAGGGATACTGCAAATTCCTTTAAAAAATGTTTTATTATGCTGCTTCCATGTAATATATTCATAGGTCTTCAAACTCACATATACATTAGATTATTATTTACATTTGAAAGAAATGTCAGGGATTCAAGGCAATAGGTAACATAGTTCTCCAAATAAAAGTAGGACTTAACAACAAACAGAAGCATCCTGCTAAAAAACAAAACAAACAAAAGTAAATAAGTAGCCCACAGACAGACAAAGCTCTAAGAATATAGGGTGGGGCAAAAGTAGGTTCACAGTTGTGAGGATGCGAAATAGTTTATTGTATTATTATAAATAACAAACTTGTTATTAAATAATAAATAATAATACAACAATATTATTATTTATTGTATTTATTGTATTATTATTTATTATATTATCTATGTATTGTTTTCCATACAAACAACTGCAAACCTATTTTTGCGCAACCCTGTATAATATAAACCACCTCAATTGTTACAATTGGCTAAAAATACTAAATACCATAAACCTCTTTATCCCTACATGTTTTAAGAGTAAAAAGGTTGCCTGGCTGGGTGTGGCTCAGCAGTTAAGCATCGACCTAGGATCCAGGAGATCGTGGTTTGATTCCCAATCAGGGCACATGCCCGGGTCGTGGGTTTGATCCCCAGTGTAGGGTGTGCAGGAGGTCGTGGGTTTGATCCCCAGTGTAGGGTGATCAATGACTCTCTCATCGTTGATGTTTCTATCTCTCCCTCTCCCTTACTCTCTCTGAAATCAATAAAGATATGTTAAAAAAAAAAAAAAGAGTAAAAAGGGCAACAGACTCTCATGTAGCCCCATTGCCTAGTGTCATTTTCTTTAAATCTTATGCTGTTTGCTATTCAGAATCACTTACATTTTAGATATAATTTTGAATGGAATCAATGTAGGTCATAAACTCTGTGAACTTTTATAATATAATGCTGTATATTGCTGTTTCCATATACCCAGTGGCCTCTTAGAAAATATTAAGTTGTTCGACAAGCATTTACATTTGCTGAGCCTCCACTATGTACAAAGTACTCTATTAGATATTCTATGGACTATAAAATGGATAAAATAAATGATTTATCCCACTACAGAAATTACAGTTTGGTAAAAATAATGTGTATGTATATGCATTTACATACACATACACATAATTACGTGTGTGTGTGTGTGTGTATATATATCTATATATATCTATATATAGATATATATATATATAAAATTCCAGGACATTAGATCATTAGACAGAGGGATAATCAGGAAAACAGGTAAGAATGTGGAAATTCCAGGAACACAAAATGTTTAAAATGCAAACATCATACTGTATGACAGCCTTTAAAGTTCAGAGATACGTAAGATATATTCCCATTTTAAGGCACTGACTTTAACTAGGACTGGAAAGTAAGCTTTAATCCTAGGAGACCATGAATGCCAGGCTAGAGTTTGGCTTTAATTTCAATGGAAATGGACAACACTTGAGGGATTTTTTTTGAAAGGCTTGGGAGGACAGCTGTGATGTGTTGAAATACCAGTTACAGTTACAAGTTTATTATAATATTCTATCCCAAGAATGGCATAAGAAAGGCTTGAATCAGAAGTGGTGAAGACAGATGCAAGACTTTATAAGCAGAGTCAATGGAGCTAGAAAGAAAAAGCGCTCAAAGATAAATTGGTTTCCAGTAATGTCATTCACAAGAGAGGCAATTATAAGATGAGTTTGGTTTTGAATTTGCACTTCAGATACCACCTGGACACAGAGACCCAAGTAGAGATGTCTAGAAGTCACAAGCTAAGACTTGGACTTGAAAGTTACTTTTGCAGAGCTGATTAGTTAGCAGGGCGAGTGTGGAGAGAGAACGGAAGAGGACTGCACAGAGGAATAACCACAGCCCTTGCACAGTGGTTGGTGGTGTGGGGGCAGGTAAGAGGGGAAAGGTAAGAAAGAGCAAGGTGCAGTCACAAGGAGGTAGTGGTCAATAATAACAAATGTCGCAGGGAAGTCAAGGAGAGTAAGTACTGAGAAAAAGATTTAAGAACTAAGATCCTGGTGATCTTTCAAAGCCCAGTTCTACGAATAGAATGGTAGAAGTAGAGACAAGAGTACAAAGTTAAGAATTGAGGGAATAAGAATAAAGTATACATTTGAAAATTTGAGTGCCTATGAGAAGGAGAGTATACAAACTCAAGGTTATACTTAAGTTATAGGGACAGATTTTATAATTACAGTAAGTTTTTAAAAATAAAAGTGCTAAGTGTTACACTTCTATTACTTACCTGGCAAAGATGAATTCATACAACTCCAAATTTCAACCTAAAATTGTAATCACCAAAAGGCTTTTATGTAGATAACCAGTTCCTAAATACGATGCTTAATTTCTACAGAAATTATATAAAGCTGATCTGATTATGTTTCCATCTGTAACAGTCAATGTTCTAGTAGTTATACAAATATCAACTGGCTATTTTGGGGGGGGGGGGGAGGCGGGGAATAAAACAGATGAAAAATATTGCTTGTTTTTTCCCCGTCTTCCCATCTAAGAGCATTGAAGATTAGTCTGGTTACTCAGGCTGCTTACTGGAATCACTGTTTCTAAGTACAAGGACAAAAGTGTACAGTGACTAAAGGAAAATGTATCAGTCAGAACTGTGTGATCACCATCTCCCCCTGTCACACAATGCAAGCTACCGTAATCTAAAGAGACTCACCCATGGCAAGCTCAGGTTTGTTTAGCCTGGCTTACAAGCATCCCACACAGAGGATGATGGCCCAAGCATTAGAGACATTCTTAGTTACATGATTCAGACAGGCAAGCAATGTATCTACTGTATACCAGAAAACAAGAAGACAGGAATAATGAAAAATCACATATTTTCCCTTATCACAAATACAACTTTTCAAAATCAAAATAAATATAAAATTTAGGTAATACAGTTTTCATAAAATTATCAAAATATAACAAGTAAAATTCCAAATTCCAGATAAACTATTATAATGAAATTTAAAAACTAAATTTGTATTTAATATTGTTTTTACCTATATCATAGAATAAACAATAAAAATGAAAGACATATTCTATCTAGCAATTTGTGTAAAGATCCTTTTAAAGTACCTAGCTAAATCTAACATTTTACTTTGACCCCAAACCGTATTCATTGAAAATTTTGCTAAATCTATAGGGAACTCATTAGATGACTTCATTTAGACAAAAGCTTCCATAGTTAAGTTAAACAAGACCTACCATTGTTTCAGGGCAATAATCTGGGGCTCTCTGCAACAGATGTTTTAGTCGGGATTCACTTTTTGAGGAGAATATCTATTTGACAAAAGAAAAAAGTTTTTGTGGTATTTTTTCATAAGAAATAAGGGGAGGTAAAATGTATTATCTTCTAAATTTATCAGTTGCCTAGAATATCTTTCAACTTCCTTTTATATATGGAAAACCTTTGGAAGCATCTAAATTAAAATGATATAACATTTCTTAAAAGGTTGGTTAGTTTGGCAAATAACCAAGAGGGTCCATTTTCTAATAACCAAAATGGAGAAAATCAGGCTACCAAACTGTAGCCTGGGAGAAAAAAAGAGAAACAGAAAAAGAAAAAACTCCCGATAAATTTATTCTAAAATGTTATACAAACTGCAGTCAACTGACCACAATAAAAAATAAACTATGTTATACCTTGATACTGGTGAAGAACAAATTTGTAAATAGCATTATGGCATAAGCTTTGCTGCAAAATGCCATAAAATAGAGACAAAGCCACTTTTTAATATAGATGCTGAGGAGCTGACAGTTCACTCACCAAGCTACGTGGCTTACTTCCAAAGAGAATTTCAGTCAATGAAATTAACAATTTGATGTCTCAGTAAATAATAATTAATTATGTATATCAGACAGACCTTTATGGTTACCTACAAACAGTTAAGATTATAAAATCCATAAATGCTAAGGACAGTGAAAAAGGACTTAGCTCCAGTTAGTTTTAGTAGCCACTTTCCTCCCAAACTACCAACTATAATTAATAAGTGAAGAGAGCTAGAATATCACCATTTTGCAACCCCTAGTGAATTAATGCATTTAGGCGATTATCAACAAATAACTGATAATATTACAAAAAGAGACAACCAGACACAATACCACTTATGTGTAAGACTTAACAAAAAAACCTAACCTGAATCTGGTCAAGTCTCTGGATCTGTTTCATAATGTAGCTGTAGCTGCTTGCCACGTGTGGCTATTTAAATTTAAACTGAAATCATTAAACTTTAATAAAATAAAAAATTCAGTTCCTCAATCTCTTTAATCACATTTCAAGTGTTCACTTGGCACACCTGGCTAGAGGCTAGTGAACTGGATAACAGATATAGAATATTTTCATTACTGTACAAATTTCTATTGAACAGCTCTGCTCTAAATCTACCTACTAATTACTAAGAAATCTAGAGAAAAGAGGAACACATTAAAATGACACAATGGGGATGTGAACAACATAATTCACACTGTGGGAAATGCTACAGAATAAATGACCAGATTTGTTCATCAAATAAATTGTAAGAAGAAACCCAAATATCAAAAGATATTCAAAAGATATAGCCAATTGCAATGCTTATATCTCACTTGGATCCTGATTCAAACTAAAAATAAAATTATGTAACAATAAATTTGAAAAATAACTAGATATTTGAATATTATATTTTAAAAGAAGTGATAATTTTTAAAGAAGTGTTTTTATTTTTATACCACTTTATTTTTTTTAATTAAAAAATATATATATATATATATCTTTATTGATTTCAGAGAGAAGAAGGGAGAGGGAGAAAGAGAGATAGAAACATCAATGATGAGAATTACTGATAGGCTGCCTCCTGCACGCCCCCACCAGGGATTGAGCCTGCAACCCGGGCATGTGTCCTGACCAGGAATCAAACCTTGATTTCTTGGATCACAGGTTGATGCTCAACCGCTGGGCCATGCTGGCTGGGGTATTTTTATACCACTTTAATGAGTACTTATACAAACTGAAAATTTATGAATCAAATGATATGACAACTGGGATTTGCTTAAATATAAACCTGTCTCAATATAACTGTTGGGGGGGAGTGGACCGGGGTATAAATGAAACACAACTGGCCTTGACTTAATAATGCTGAAGCTGAATATGGGGTTTATTATATTTTTATTTACCTTTGTATATATATGAAAATTCCCATGATAAAAAGATAAAAAGAATAATAAATGGGGGGAAAAAGACAATAATGAAAGAAAGCAAGAAACAATAAAAAAGAGGTAGAAAGAAAGAAGCAAGCACAAGACATTGGTAGTGGAATTGGAAGAAGTATAGAGAAAGCTATGCTTCCATTCATCCTGTTTTGCCTCCATTCTACCTACTCACAAAATAGAAACAAAAAAACAAAGCAAAGAACCTACAATACTTGAAACAGTTTAGAACAGCACAAAGAACAATGAACTGAGCAACCTACTTGGCCTTAGCCTGGTGGCTAAGACCATGGACTTGGTAATCAAACACACTTGGGTTTGAGCCCTTGCTCCTCAAGTTATTTCCTTAGAGACCTTGGCAAGTTATTTAACTTTTCTATACCTCAGTTTTTCCTCATCTATAAAATGCAGACAATAATATTATCTCCCTCAAGTGCTTAGTATGAGAATTAAATGAAATAATGCATGTAAAGAACCTGGCACATAGGAAAAAATATTTAAAAAAAAAACTGTTCCCTGTGTTTCAGTTTTTTGAATAGCTAACAAGCAAAATTAAGGAGTTAGACAATCGTCCTGGCCAGTGTGGCTTGGTTGGAGCACTGTCCCATACACTGAAAGGCGGTGGGTTCAATTCCCAGTCAGGGCACATACCCAGGTTGCAAGTTTGATCCCCCTTCCAGGCATGTACAGGAAGCAACCAATCGATGTTTCTCCCTCACATGGATGCTTCTCTCTCTCCCTTCCTCTCTCCAAAATCAGTAAAAAACATACTTGGATAAGGATTAAAAAAAAAAAAAAAGACTATCCGGTCTCTCTGTCTCTAAAATTATAATTTTATAAAGTAGATTAAATTAAACCAAGAAACATAGTTATTAGTAATATAAATAAGATAACTTATTAGAAATATAAATAACTAATAATAATATTAGGAATATAAATAAGTTAAATAATTAGGTTAAAGAAGGCAGCATGTACATATTTTTACATACGGTAGACTTGAACAGAAGCAGTTACTTTTCTCACTAAACTGATCAGCACACTTAAAAAGAAAAATGAATACTTATTCAGTATATCAAAATATGTACTATGATTACACAAATCATCTCAGAGCAAAAAACTTAATAACCAAAACTGTATCCTGGTCAAGGCAGAAATAATCAGATCACAGTTTACAATCCTGATCTTGAGAGATTTTTAACTCATACTTATCTCCTCCCTCTGTCATAACTCATTTCGCTTTGTCTTCAAACAAGCAAAGGCCTCTCCTCTTGAAACAAATCTTAATTTCCTGTACTGACTTACTGACTTTTCCAATTAACATTCTACATTTTCCTTTCATTACTTGCAAACATTCATTGACCAACTTCCTTAAGCAAAGGTATGATGAGTACAACAAAGATGAATAAGACAGATCATAATCTCTATATTCAAAGAATTTATAACGTAGTTGGGAAGATATGATTCATATAAAACAATACATTTTTGCAAGTTTGCAATATTACATGATAAATTTCTATTTAAATATTTTAAATCTCTGCACTATGACTTTTAGCCCCACCACTCCAGTCAATCTAGAAATATTTATTGAGAGTTTTTCAAGTGAGGCACTATTCTAAGCAGTGAAGGATTCACCATAAACAAAGTCAACAAAATTCCTTCTTTAGAGTATCTCTCCTAATAGTCTTCTTTTAAAAACCAAGTGCGTTTTCTCAGATGTTAAACTCCTTGACTTTTCTTTGGCATCTGACACCTTATTTCATTGACTTTTATAAAACACCAGCCCTGACTTATCTAAATTCAAATTCTAAAGTTCTAATTCCAAATCTCTAACTGTCTTCACACAGTGGTTTTCACTCATAATTTGGCAACTCGCCTTCCCCACTGCCCCCCAAACCAAATCTTTTCCCAACCTCTCATAACCATCAGGGATACTACTATTCACTCCAACTCAAGACCTAAATGTCATCAGGACTCCACCCTTTCTTCATTCTCTACTAAAGAAATAATTATTCCTTACTCCTGGTATTTCCTTTCATTTTGAGTGAGCTCTGCTAGTTTTAGCAACCTGGCCTCTCTCCACATGCGTACTCACTCCTCCAGTGATTGTGAAGACTGACTTGCTCACTGACTTACCCAACTGTTGAGTATGGTAGGAGAAAGTGAATATCTGTAACCCAGACCTTACTTCTCCTCATCTGGGAGTAAATCTAATTCTGTAGTTTAGTGTGCATTTGGATATAAAAGTTACATTCAACATTTGTGTAACTAGTAATGAGTAATATCTGGGGTCCAATTTGCCGGATTTCTTTGCCTTATTTCTCAATTAAAGTGAAACTAGGTTAGGGATGAATGTTCTATATTAGGGTAACTATAGTAGTGACTTAATTTGTTAATATTGAATTTCTAACATTTCTGAGTTTAAGAACTTAGACCTTGCCTGTCTAATTTCTTAAAAATCATTCCCTCTTTTGAACACCTAGTGGGAAAAACAAGAAGAAACAAAGCAAAAAGTCAGGAAAGCAGTGTTTCCAAGAGTAGCAGAGCTACTTTTTTTTTTTTCTTTCTAAATATGATTTCAGAGAGAGGAAGGAGAGGGAGAGATAGAAACATCAATGATGACAGAGTCATTGATTGGCTGCCTCCTGCATGCCCCCTATTGGGGACTCAAGGCCCCAACCTGGGCATGTGCCCTGACCAGGAATCGAACCGCGATCTCCTGGATCCTAGGTCGATGCTCAACTGCTGAGCCACGCCAGCCAGGCAGTAGTAGAGCAACTTTAAAAACTCCCTTATGGTGACAGCATCAAAGGCTCATTTTTGCTTCTAAAAGCTATTTTCAGGCAATAAATGTGCAGAAAACTTAATTTGCTGTAGAGTTTCTACATGAATTCTGAGGCAGCTATTTAGATGAGCCAAGTCACTATCTTGTTTTATAATTAGAAAGTATCTCGCAAAATCTTTCTAAAGTCATAGTACCATTTGAGAGAACTTTTAATCCCAGATAGCTTTCTTGGTTTTAGACAGTGACAAAATCCAGGCAATTACTTGAAAATTCCTCCAAAAGATGATTGAGGCCATTACTTCTCAAGTGCTAAGGCTAGAACTACACAACCAAGATGATGAAAGAAAGGTAAGACTTTAAGACTTTAGGTATTGTCTCAGTAGAATTTGCCTGAAAAGGCTCAACAAGAAAAATTCATATCTGCAGAAAGTTTCAAAAGTAGTACAATGAACATTTTGCAACATTTGCTTTAACTGTCTGCATAAACACATATTATTATTACTATTATTTTGATGAAACATTTTAGAATTCATTACATGCACAATATTCATTCCTAAATTCCAACATGTATATCCTAAGAACAAGGACACCATCCTACCTGACCACAATACAACCACCAAATTCAGGAATAGAGCACCGATACAATATTATTACAGCCTATATTCAAATTTTACCAGTTTATCCCCATAATGTCCTTTTCATAGCAATCTTTTAATTCCAGGATCCAATCTAGGATCACTCATTGCATTTAGTTGTCATGTCTCCAGTGTCCTTTAACCTGGATGTTTCTTATAGCCTTTGTTTTTATAACAATGATTACCTTTTTGAAGAGTACAGGCTGCTGTTTTGAGGAATATCCCTCAACCTGGGTTTGTCCTACTGTTTCTTCATGATCAGGTTATACATTTTTGGCAGAAATTCTACATGAGATACTGTGCTCTTTTCACTGCATCGTGTCAGCAGACACACATTAATTTGTTCCATTACTGGTGACATGAACTCTCTTCTCTTGGTTAAGGTGCTGTCCAACAGATTTCTTCAAAACAATTCTAATTAATAACAGTTACATAACTAAAACCTTCTAGAATTATTATGTAAGCTTACCTGTTCACATACATCACGGCACATTTGGTTATCCTTGGAATGATCACAACATAATGCACCTAGGAAGAAAAAATAAGCACCTGATGTTGCCCACTTTATATAAACAAGATAGTTAAGCTAAATCAAATGGTTATACAAACCATTCATTCAACAGATTATTAGTATTATTCATTTTAATTCAACAAACTTTTACTGTGTATCTAATAGAAGCCAAGGACAGTGCTAGGTTGGTTCTTGCCCTCAAAAAGCTTGTAGTCTAATAGGGGGGACTGTCATGTAATAATAGCTAATGTATTGTGTACTTTCCAGGTGCCAGAATTTTACTAAGATTGCTTTATGCATTATCTTATTCAACCCTTACAATTGCCCTATGGACTCCATTCTATTACTATACCTATAATGTAAGGTTAAATTAGAAAGAAAAAAAGAGTGAATTTTGTTTTGAACATGTTAAATTTAAGGTTTCTATAGGACATCTAGATGAAAATTCCAGTAAAGTCACAAATCCAAGTCTAGACTGCACGTAAAACCAAGTCTAAAGATCCAAATTTATAATCATTGGCAAAAAGAAGACATATAGAAATAAATGACATTGCCTAGGGAGAGTTTCTAGTGAGAAGTGAACAGAGCACCAAATTCCAAAGAACAGCAATATCTGAGACATGGGAAGAAACAAAGAAAAAGACGGAGATGGAACAGTCAGAGAGGTAGCAAGAAAGTGGCACCACAGAAGAGGGAACAGCTAGCGTCATACACCAGAATAGTCAGGTTAGACTGAAGACTCAAAAAAACAAATCTGTTTACTAATTAGGAGGCCACTTTGTGACCTTCACAATGTACTTTCTGTGGAATTGGTAGAAGTGAATCATATTAAGGAGTAAACTAGAGGTGAGGAAGTATAAGGATGCAGGATCGAGGGAAGATTTTTCCATTATTTTAGAGTGGTCCTTGGGAGACTCTAAATCCCTGGAATTTCCTGAGTAACAGGAATGTCTGTTATGTTTATGAGGTGACCCAAGGTCTCACCTAGAATCTTCAGGGCTGGAAAAGTCAGCCATGTAATAAGAGGGTTGCTTTGAGCCACATGATATCACCTCGATCTCTCAACATCCAGCAGGACAGGGGAACTGGAGATTGAGTTCAACCACATGGCCAATGATTTCAATTAATCATCTAAGTGACGGAATCCTAATAAAAACTCTAGATACCAAAGCTCAGTGAACCTTTCCCAGCTGGTGAAGACACTGATGTGCGAGGAAGAGGATGGATACTGATTCCATGAGGAAAGGAAACAAGCTCTGCATTTCCTCCCAGACCTCACCCTGTATGTCTCTTCATTTGACTGGTCCTCCTGATTTGTATCCTTTATAATAAAACTGTAATCATAACTACAGTGCTTCCCTGAGTTTTACAAATCATTCCAGTGAGTTACTCATTCTGAGAGGGTCATGGGAAATCTGGATAGCCAGATGGTCAGAAGTGTGGGTGGCTTGGGAACCCCCAAAGTGCCTGAAGTAAGAGCAGTCTTGTTGAGGCCCATGCCCTTTAACTTGTGGGGTCTGTTCTAACTCTGGGTGGTCAGTGCAGAATTGAGTTGCTCTACACCCAGTTATGGACAAAACAGAAAATAGGATGTGGGTTGTATTTGGGGCTAGGGATACAATAGTGAACAAATGTTATGCTCTCTGACTTCATCTAGGTTACAGTCTAATGATAGAACAAAGTCTAGACAAGAGGAAAGGATGTAAGGGAACTCAAATTAAGAGGAAAACTGACAGCCTCCATTTTCTCAGTGAAACAGAGATTAGGTCTGAGAACAAAAAGGACTGAGATGGGGATGGAGGCTTGGATTTAAATTGTAGAGGTCTGAAACAGCTGTTATGAAGAACAGAGAAAGAAGGCAACTATAGATATGTTTCTCAAACTTGTGTTCTACTAAACACTGTTTCATGAGTTGTTAATAACTATCCCTCAAGAGAAAATGTTTCACGTACAAATAAATTTGGAAATGACAAAGAGAATTCTTCACTGCTGTACTTTAATCCTTTAATATGCTAATATTCATTATTAATCTCCTATAAGGGAGATCTAAGTAGACTGATTTCTCACAGAACAGGAGACTTTTTTTTATGCCACTTATTAACATTTCAGAGTGTCAGTTTGAGAACTATCAAATTAAAGAAAAGAAAAAATGTTGCTGAACAGCATTATGAGCCCAGAGAAATTCATAAGTTGGCTATAGAGATAATCAGGAGGGGCATGTTACTATTCTAGAGCAGTGATTTTCAATCCTTTTCATCTCATGGCACACATATACTAACTACTAAAATCCTGTGGAACACCAAAAAATATACTTTTTGCCGATCTGAAAAAAAATAGGTATAATTTTTAAAAGATTTTTAAATTGAGTTTAGAGAGAAAGGAAGAGGGAGAGAAAAACATCAGTGTGAGAGCAAAACATCCATTGGCTGCCTCCCACACAGCCCTCACTAGGAATCAAGCCCACAACTCAGGCATGTGCTCTGATGGGAATCTAACTGGAAACCCTTTGGTTCACAGGACAATGCCCAACCAACTGAGCCACACCAGCCAGGGAGGTAAAATTGATTCATTCACACCAGACAAGTATTGTTGTGTTGGCTGTTGTCATTTTTTTATTTGACAATATAAGGGAAAAGGGGTCAGTGCCCCTGACTAAATAATCAGATATTGCATGTTTTAAAAATTCTCGTGGCACACCAGTGTGCCTGCTGCAGAACACAGATTGAAAATTGCTGCTCTAACACAAAAGTCATATGAGGGCAGAAAATCCAGCTGATCATGAGCAAAGATATGTAATTCAGGATAACATATGGTCCCAATAAGCAGAGGCTTAGCAAAAAGTAAACAATCAGGCAGACAAGAGTCTGATTTGGGTCTAGAGATTTTTGAAAAAGTTTCTTGGAGCAAAGGTCTGTTTAGAACAGAAACACAAAATATGTTATAATTAAAACTTCAATAACAATGGAAAGTTTTATTAAAAAAATATATAAAAAGCCTATTTTTTCCCTATTTAAAGGTGAAGGTAAAATTTATAGTGAAGTGATCCCCCCCCCCAAGTTAAAATTTTGAAATAATTTTTTTTCATTAAGAAAATAAGATAAGCCCTGGCCGAGTGGCTCAGTTGGTTGGAGCATACCTAGGTTGCTGGTTCAGTCCCTGGTCGGGGCACAGCTGTGAGGCAACCGATCAATGTTTCCCTCTATCCTCTCTCTCTCCCTCCTTACCCTTCCCCCAAATCAATAAAAACATATCCTCAGGTGAGGATTTTTAAAAAAGCACACCTATGCTCTCACTGTCCTGCCAGAACCTGTGTTGACATTTTGACATATTTCCTTCTAGTCCTTCCAAATACCTGATATTTCTGACAAAATGAGATTAAAGAGGGCAGCCTGAAGTCTTCTGGCAATAACTCCCTTCCCCCTCACAACCAAGCATTCCTCTGTAATAGTACATTTCCTCCCTGGAGAAAACTGCCACCCTCCCTTGAAAAGGGAACCAATGTGCCATCACATTTTCCACATGCTATTCTTAACTTTAGCCATTATTATATTGGTACACAGCTTTCTTTCTTTGAGACAACAAAAAGTTATTAGAATTTTTAACAATGCATATTTTCAAGAAATAAATGTCTACAAATAGGCATCAATTCATATGTCTTCATTAAGAATGGGGAAAAGGATTTCAAATGCAATTAATGTGCCCATTAAAGTTCTTTGTCTTTTTTAGAGCTATTAAAATGAATTAATTGGGTCAGTCAACTATTATAGTGCAAAAAACTCTCTAAGGTCTAATGTTTTATATAAGAGAAGACAATGAATTCTAGAAATTTGTTAATATAATTTGATTCTAATCTAATTTCTTGTTCTTCAAGAAAAACTATTATTCTCATAAAATGGAATTGAACAAATAAAGGTAAATTAGTTAAAAATAAAAATTGATATTGACATAATGAAAATAAAGAGCACAGGTGTTATTCTCATTAAAGATATAAGAATGAATGTCCTATTTTACATTCTTATTCCAAGAGCCTGTAATTATAAAATTAATAAAAACAAAAAACTGATTACTAAAGGCCATGCATGTTGTGTTTAAGAAGGTATTAGTGTAACCTAGAACTATGCAAGCAGAATTATCCAATAATTAGAAACATCAAGGTTTGGCTGCTGGTTTGGGCCACATGTGTACTAAAGATAGACAAGTAAGCAGGAAGCACATGCTCCAGCCACAAGGGAAAAATGCAACTTCTAAGACCAACCAGCATTTAAAAAAACAAATACACACCCTAATTTAAACTAAAATATTCATAGAATTACAGGATTTTTGAAGTTAAAAGAGATTTTGCCACAGAAGCCTCCTGAAAGCTATAATTCAATTTGGTTAATGAAAAGCCATTCTTGTTTTCTTTTATAAAGAAAATAAGATTCCTTCTAATTAATGTCTTCCTAAAGAATTACTAAAACAGAACATATATATCCTAAACTATTGATGGGGAAAAGCTAAATCTGTGCTGATACTGGAAAAAGATCATTCTAAATAAAAAAGACATGTTAATAAAAAATCTGATCTTAATTTTAGTTAAATTTTTATTTTCAAGACAGTCTGGAAATTGACAATCACTTTAAAAATGCTTAAATGACAACTGCAACTTTAACTTATAAATGTATTCTTGCAATTGTTACATTTACCTTTTAAAATATATGTTTGTACATGTATATCAACAGCCAATGAAGAGCCAAACAGTAAAATGATTATCCATATACCCAACCACCTGGATTCAATATTGCTAACATCATATCATCTGTCATACTGCTTTACTTATCTATTTAGACAGATATATATTTTCTATTTTTTTAAAATCATTTGTAAGTTACTGATAGCCTTCTCCATTGCTTGCCTCATAGTGCACTGCTGCAACAACCAATTCTATTCAACTCTATTACCAGTATGACTGTCGGATTAATTTTTTAATAGCCCTTTCATAATATCACTCTTCTAATCAAGGGCCTACATTGGCTTCCTGCTATTCTAATTCTAAATTTTCCAAATATTCTAACCTCCCCTTCCCTGACAGCCTTATTTTTTAACAAGAAAACCTACAACACAGCTATTTACCCTGAATACAGCTTTCTGCCTGAAATGCTCAGTGCCCTCTCCTGCTGACCTAAATCTCACCTCAACTCTTAGAAAGCCTTTCTTCTCCAACAACTCCAAGTCATGTTGTTGCTTTTTTAATTTTTTGTGGTTTTTTTTGCGATTTAAGGCCCTACTATTCTAGTCAGAACTGGAAACTTTAACACTTCTCTCATTTCATGTTTATACTTATGGTATCCCCAGACTGGTTGTAAACGTCTTGTACCCATTTAGCACAGTGCTCAGCTCAAAAAATTTTTATTCATAGGTTAATATGTAATCATTTCCTAGTTAGGTAGCTTTTTATCAGGAAAAAAAGTACAAAAAGTTGTATTTCCCTCACTGTACCACTTCAGTACCATATTTCATATGGTGACCAACTCGTAATTTAACAAACATCATATGAGTTTTTGGTCTAGGTCAAAAGATAAATTGATCCCAATCATATACTCAGGCACAGAGATATGCAACCAGTTGGTGGTTGGCTCCACAGCTATAAGGTCAAGAAGAGCTGGGTGGGGCAAACTGAAGTTTTATGGTGGTGCAGACACTTTAAGTTAAAAGAGGAAGCTGGTTGGTGGAGAGTAGGAAATACAAGAGATGCACGAGAGAGAACCAATCAGAGCTAGAGAGAGAGACTATCTCCAAAAGTAGTATTGGTTCCTGGCAGCTTTCCAGTTCCCACAATAGTCCCTGGGTTTGTGTTGTGCTCAATGTCCTACCCTTGGATTTCTATGTGATCCCCTGTTAGATGCTATATAACTAGCCCCCTAATCCCAAGCCACCTTGGTTTCTTTTCCTTTGGGGGTCAAAAGAACCTTAATCCAGACATTCATCATTATGAAACAACTAAAGCAAATGACTCTCTTAAGATCTTCCCCCCAAGATGCTAACAGCCAGTATTCTTTGATAATTCCCTTCTCCGCTCTATGCTGCAGGCCTCTCATTTACATCTAAAAGTGTGAATGTAAAAATAACAAGTAAATGAATAAATATGAGTGCAAATGTCTGGCTTCCAGTGGTGTACTCCACACTCAGAATGCTTCTCTTAATACTACCCTTTCCTTGAAGTCATCTTTGTGTTATCTATGTGCTTTACAACATTCATCATGTCTATATACCTGACTAAATCACAATTTTTCCTTAAATATATTCTTCAGACTTAGAACATAAGTGGATATGTACTAATAAAACCACATAATATTAGCAATGCAGTTATACATTTTTGGTGATATTTAAAGACTGAATTTCCTGCTAAACCATAAACCCCATGAAAACGGAGACCATGTCTGTTTTTGCCTGCCACTTTATACCTAGTGCCTATCACGGTGTCTGGCACTATTATAAGCTTAACAAATATTTGCTGAATGGATTACTGGCAGGTATGAGCTTAATAAACAATGGGCCTGGGGGAGTTATTCCTAATACCCATCTTAAACATGTTCAAAAATGGAACTTTGATTCTCTTCCTAGCTCACCTGCCAACCTACTCCAATTTGCTCCTCCCCATCTTCCTGATCTCAGCAAATGGTATTATTTTTTACTTAGTTGCTCAATGTAAATATCTATGAGTAATCTTTAATTCTTCCTTCCCTAACTTCCTACATTCAATCCATCAGTAATATACCCTGAGTCTTTCTTTTACCTTCACCACCACTCTGCTCTAAGTAACCATTATCTGCTGCTTTGACTCTGCAATGGGCTTCTCTAGTCACCCTGTTTTTACTCCTATTCTCTACAATTGCTTTTTAAAATGTTATTATTGATTTTAGAGACAGAGGAAGGGAGAGGGAGGGAGAGAGGGAGAAAGGAAGAGAGAGGGAGAGAGAGAGAAAGGGAGAGGGGAAGAGAGAGCAACACCGATCAGTTGCCTTGAGTGTGAGCCCTGACTGGGGATTGAACCCAAAACCTAAGTATGTGCCCAGATAGGTAATCAAACCTGCAACCTTTTGGTGTACGGGATGATGCTCCAATTAACTAAGCGACCCTGCCAGGGCTCGCTTTTTTTTTTTTTTTTAATTCAGCAGCCAGAGTAATCTAAACTATAAATCAAAGCTGACATACCTTACTTAAAAGTCTATTGGTTCTTATCTGCATACAAAATAAAGTCCACAATCCATATGTGGCTTTTTGCAAGGCTCAGTACCATTTAGCCCTAGCCTACTCTCTAGTTCATTTTGTTGCAACCATATCTTCTGCTCCTTCTTGTCTTAGGGCCTCTGCACTTTCTGGTTCCTACTCATTTTTCCTTAGGACAGCACCTTCATGTATTCAGATCTTGGTTTTGAACTTTACCTTCTAAAAGTGGCCTCTTGTCATCACTATGTAAAGAACCACTCTCCCTCTACTCACACAATTCTCTGTTATCATCTGGTTTCCTTCATAGCATACTTGTCACTACCAGAAATCATTTTATTTATCTGTTTATTGTCTATCTCTCCTCCACCAAAATGTAAGCTCCTCAAGAGCATCAATCCTACACTTAGAATAGCACCTAACATATAGTAAACACTTGATAAATATTTTTTGAACAAACACCTCTAGTATCTGTTTTGCTCTTTTAAAACCCTCATTTGTTGCTGTTGTTAATCCTTACCTGAGGGTATTTTTTCCATTGCTTTTAAGAAAGAGTGAAAGGGGAGGGGGGCGGGGAGAGACAGAGAAAGAGATACGGATGTGAGAGACACACATGACTACTCACCTCCTGAATGGGGCAGGGGCAGTGAGGGAACCTGAGACCCAGGTATGTGCCCTTGACTGGGAATCGAACACTTGACCCTTTGGTACAGGGGCTGATGCTCTAACCACTGTGCAACACTGGCCAAGGCTAAAACCCACATTTTTAATGTATAAAAACCACTTCTTGACATTATCCCATTTTTTTCCAGAAGAGGCACATGGTGAAAAGTATGATTAATGAAAGTTTGCTTAAATCTATGGATATAAGACAGGAACTTTTAATAGCATACCAGATTAAACTGTCATATCTGGTCTATCACCAGTCCTAGTTCTTTCTGTAGTGTGTGAGCCAAGATACTTCTTTGGAAATAAAATCTGCTTCTTTTACTTTTCTCCAGATAGGCATTTGCTTTTTCTAACTTAACATTTATTACATTATTTTTCAGGATTCTGGGCTGATTATTACATAATTCCTTAAATGTCAACTTATTGAAACCTAGCCCTTAATTTTACATCTTTCCCTCTTTTGCTCTACTACAAAACATCTTAAATAGAAACAGCTATTATCAGGTGCCAGGACAGATCCACTACAACTTAAGGTCCCATCCCATCCTTCAAAGGGAACACTAGAAGTGTGTGTTGGGGGGGGGGTGTGGGGAGGACAGGGATGGGATTGGAGAGTACCCTGGAATAGGAAGTGTGGCATTACTCCAATGTAGACGGTGTGGCCAAACTTCTCAAGAGATGAAAATCACTGAGCCAGTAATATCACTCCCTCACCTCCACACCCCTCCCCAGAATAGGAATGAAAATCTCTGTGTTACAATAGGTAAGAGTTATAAAGTGTTATTCCAGAGTAGACAGGCGTATCCAACCTTGAACCAGGCAAGGACAGGGGAAAGAAGACTATCTGAGCAGGAATGCAAGCTCAGCCTTCATTGAAATACAATTTAATATTGTGTTCTCAATTTTTGTTTAGGATTGAAAAACATTTTACACACTTTCTACAGATACACAGTGGAAGCTTTTGTCCATTGTATTACTCAATGGCCTTTATGTAAAGAAGCAGGTCATAAATGCTTCCTAGAATTTAGTATGAGGGACAAATCTCACATTTAGATCAAACTGAAATTTTTCTTTTTATCAAACAATGCAAACTCTATGCTGTCATGAACTTTTAGAGTTGGAAGGGCCTTTAGAAATCACTTAGCCCAGCGTTTTCTAAAGTGTGCTTTAGATGCTATGAAGAAAAAAAGAGTTCTATAAGCAAATGCGTTTTTATCTTTCTATAATAATTTTATTGATATAAATCATGTTAAATTAATTAAACAAGAAGGCCATTAGACTGAGGTGGCTTTACTGACTTCCTTAGTAGCCTACATAAGCAAATCAAAACCTAAGCTTTTAATACCTTAAGAGTAAGAAATTGAAACCTGAGGACAATCAATCACAAACAGCCACCTAGGCTTTCCCAAATAAGGTATCCACTTAAACTATAGCCAATCAAATAATTTCTTTGCTTTGCTTCCATCTCTTCTCTATGAAAGGCACCCCCCTCCTATCATTTCCCCTTTGGTGCTGCCCATTTGAATCAACTGTTGCTCAAATAAACTCTTAAATTTTTAGTATGCCTCATTTTATACATTATCACATGATACAAAATTCATCCTTTCTAAAGTGTACGATTCAGTTGTTTTTTAGTATATCCATGGAGTTGTGCAATTATTGCCACAATCTAACTTTAGAACATTTTCATTACTCTAAAAAGAAACCTCATACCCATTAGCAGTCATTTCTCTGTTCCCCCAGCAAACAAATTTCTTTACCACAGAAATCCCTGGACCCTTTCATGGGAATCTAACATGTTTTTTGAATTTATAAGAAAGGGGTGCAATGTGCAGTGTTTCCCAAACTCATTTAATAGCTAACATCTCAGTGCTTACTATATGCCATTTTAAATGCTATTCATGTATTACCTCAATTCTCACAAAAATCTATTATATATGTGTGTGTGTGTGTGTGTGTGTGTGTGTATATATATATATATATATATATATATATATATATATATATATAGTGTGTGTGTATGTGTGCATATTAAAGCACGAAAAGACTAAGGCTAAGTAACCTGTTCAAGTATTCTTAACTACTCCACTCTACTATTATCTACAGAATCAACTAGTTGTGAGATGAGAATGAACAGCTAGTATTCTATAGACCATAACTTGGAAATGCTTTAATTCAATATCTTTACCTTAATGAGAGAAATGAGGCCCAGAAAGGTAAGCTGATTTAGCCAAGAATACAAAGCATTTTCTCTCCCTCTCCTCTGATTTCCATGTAATTGATGGTTAAATTTAGAACCCAATTACAACGAACGAATGCCAGGTTCCTGACATAATCTTCTCCCTTCTTTAAAGACTTTCTTGCCTAAAAACAAACAAACAAAAAACTTTAACATTGTAAGCTACCTTAAAATCCTGTCCAGGTTGATTTCGCTCTTTCTAGGTGTAAGCTCTTTCAGCAAGCAATGCACTGCTCCTCCACTTCTGATGTACAAATCTCAGCCATCTTTGAACGCCTAGTGCAGTCGGGGGCTCACTCAGTTTTCCTCCCACCCCCGAGGTGGAAGTCCTCTCTCCCCCTCAGTGCACCCACAGCCCTCCATCTCCTCCGGACACTCCTGCCTTGGACTTCAGCAGCTTGTGTCCTGCTGTACCCCACTTCCTAGCCAGAGAGCTACTGGAGGGCAGGACAACTCCTACAGCCCAGCAAGGGAGAGACGCTCAGTTAAGTACTTAACAGTTTCCTATCCACTCTTGGTTTAATTCCTCCAGGGCAGGAACAAGACTGTCCTCAGGCCCGCCAGCCCTCCGAGAGCGGGGCTGACTGACTTTCACGTCTCTCCCGGAGCCCGGCGGCGTGTCAGCCGCACACCCCCAGCGAACTGCAGCGCCACCGGGTGTGGAAGGCTCGGGCCCGTTCTCTTCGGGGACTTGAACCTGGCCGGCTGCTGGGCCCGTCGGCGCTCGCCGCCCAGGGTCTGCCCTTCTGAACCCAGCGAGGGTCCAGTAACAATAACTCGTCAGGGCGGCGGCGGGGTGGCTGCACCTCCGAAACCCACCCAACCCTCGCGACGATTCTGGGCGAAGGCATTTCACCCTCTTCTGACAGAGACCTGCGTCTGCTGAGGAGATAAGGGACGCTCTGGGGTCCTCGGTCCGGTGGGTGACAGAGCAAGGCCTCGAACGTGGGTCACCGCTCCCCGTTCAGCAGATCTTTGGGGCGAGGAGAGCGAGGGTGGAGAGGGGTCCTCGCTCGTCCCGCCTCGGCACCCCTTCCAGCCGGCTGGGACCTCCGGCCCCTGGGTCACCCGCCGCTCGCCGGGTCTGGGGGTCGCGCGCCCCCCCGCCCCCAGCCCCGCGCCATCTTGGAGCGCTGAGGCGGCCGCTCCGGACCGCCCCGAACCGCTGCTCCAGCAGTTACTCACCCGCGCTGCCCGGGGCCAGGCCTCCTACCACTCCCGCGACCCCCGCCACGGCCAGGAGAAGCAGCAGCGCAGCTCGCGGAGAGGCCCGGACGCTCGCCATGTCCGGGCCGGGAGGTCCGGAGCCGCGGGATGCTCGGACCCAGCCTGGCAGCCGCGGCTGCTCGCGGAGGCCCCGCCCCGGCATCCTGGAGCTTTGATGATTGGCTGCGGCGCACTCAAGCCCCGCCCCTCGGCCTCAAGGAGTTTCCAAAACCTGCCGGGGGCGGGAACAGGCCAGCGACGCCGGCTCTTTGTTACGGCCCAGCTGTTTGTCGGCTTCTGCGGCGGAGAACCCCTGCAGTCATTCTGCGGGGGGGGCGTCCGAGGATGTCAGAGCCCAAGAGCCCTTAGAACACCTCTACCACCCCCGAGGTTTGCAGACAGGGTCACCGAGGCTCAGAGAGGGGGCTGACCTGTCCACGATTGCACCGCAAGTTCGCCTGAGAACTAAGACAAAGTACAGGCCGAACCAAAGTAACTTCTCCCTTCCGCGTACCCTCGATAATCCTCTTAATATCCTTTCTATTGATACGCTGCCTCCGGTCCAAAGAAGGCGTGTCACCCGGGACACCTCGGCCTCCCCTAAAGTCTGAGGAGCTCTGCCGCAGACACGGTCCCCTGACAAGGGCAAGGCACAGATTCACCCTCAAAGTTATTTCACACATGTGGCTTCAGCGTGTCACTGATGTACCATTAAGTACCTAATCCTATCAGGAAATGCTTGTGTGTCTGGATATGGAGAGCCTTGAATGCCAGGTTTAGACTTTAAGAGACAGTTTGGAGGTGGGTCCCCACTCCAGCCCTTACCTCTCCTCCCTTGCAGCTACTGGGGGGAATGTTTGAGAAGGTAGGGTGGTTAGCAAAGCACTCCCTCTCTCCCTCTCTCCTTCCTGGGCTCCCTCGCTCTGTTCCTGAATTAATACCTTTTCCCTCTCCCTTCCCTTAAAAAAAAACACACCTTAACCAGAGTTAAAAATTTTCAATTCCTTAATATTAAATATGCAGTATTTACGTTTCCTTTATTGTCTCATAATTTGCTTTCGCAGTTTTTCACGTTCCAAACAAAGTCCATATATTGAAGTTGGTTTGTATGTCTTTTAGGTCTCTTTATGCCCATTCTCTCTCTTTTAAGTTTACAAAAGGAAAACATGAATAAGTTACGATAATCTCTGTAAAACATCTGCTCTGATGACAACTCTCTTCAAACTCTCCAAGAGACCACCTTTTCTCTTACGGGATAGAATGATGTACGGTTATTTAACATGGTGTGAGAGGTTCTGAGCAATTGGACCCAAACAGCTTTTTCCGCTTCATCTCCACACCCTCCCTGTACCCCTGCCACCATCCTTTCAGAACCTCTTATCTTGTTCCAGACCTCTTAATTGTTTTCACCCCTCTTTCACAACATCTATCTTCTCTGCCCAGAATTCCCCAATTCTTGTGGCAACCTGCTCAGCAGAGGGAACTACGATGGTTGCTCAGAGGGCTCTGTGTAAAGTGACTGACACATTTTGCTTTACCTGGGACTGTCCTGGTTTTAAAACAGAAAGACCCATGTCCCAGGAACCTCACTAGTCCCAGGCAAAATGGGACAGTTGGTCTCTTTAGTTCTGTGCACCTCAGAAAATGTCATAAGGGAAGCCTGAAAGGGGATTTCCATATAGAAAAATGAGGTCATACAGGTAATTGATACCACTCCCAAGGTAATTCATTAGGTAGAGTGCTTGCTATAAGCCATGGAGATGGGTCATTAGACCATTGGGTCTCTGTATTAGTTTCCTAGGCTTCCATAACAAAGTACCGCAAACTGGGTGACTTAAACAACGGAAATTTATGTCTCAAAGTTCTTGAAACCAGAAGACGGAGATCAAAGCATTGGCAGGGTTGGTTCCGTTGAGAGCTGTGAGGAAATAGCTGATTCATGTCTCTCTTTCAGCTTCACTGGTTGCAACCTTTGGCCCTCCTTGACTTGTGGATGCATCGTCTCAAATCTCTGCTTTCATGTTCATGTGGGATCCTCTTGTGTGTACGTGTCTGTCCAAAGTTCTGCTTTTATAAGGACACTAGTCATTATTGATTTAGGGGCCCACCCTACTCCAGCGTGACCTCATCTAAACTAAATACATCTGCAATAATCCTTCTTTCTTTTTTTTTTTTTTTTAATATATCTTTTTTGATTTCAGAGAGAGGAAAGGAGAGGGAGAGAGAGAGATAGAAACGTCAATGATGAGAGAGTCATTGATCGGCTGCAGCCCACAGCCTGGGCATGTGCCCTGACCAGGAACCCCGATCGCCTGGATCCTAGGTCAACGCTCAACCGCTGAGGCATGCCCGGCCGGGCTAAGGAAGATATAAATGTGAGTCACATTCCAGTAAAACTAAAAAACTAAAATTTGACATACCATCAAATTTACTCAATATTGATGTAACGACACAAAATTTTATATGCAACATGTGGACTTTACTATAGCAGAATTTGGCCTCTATAAACTAGCTTACACATAAAGTTGCACTGTCTAATATGGGAGCCACTAGCCACATGTGGCTTTTGAGTACTTGAAATGTAGCAAGTCCAAATTGAAATGTGCTGAAACCAGATTTTAAAAACTTGGTATGAAAACAAGAAAGTAAAATATTATTAAAATTAATTTCACCTGTGTCTTTTTACTTGTTTTTGTTTTAAATTGGCTTTATGTTTTAGAGCAGTTTTAGTTTATAGCAAAACTGAGCAGAAGGTACAGAGATTTCCCATATACTCCCTGCCCTAACATACACACAGACTCCCCCACTATCAATATCCTGCACCAGAGTGGTACCTTTGTTATGATCAGTGAACCTACACTAGCACATCATTATCGCCCAGGGTCAATAGTTTACAGTAGGGTTCATTCTTGGTGTTATATATTCCATGGGTTTTTGATAAATGCATAATATCATTTATCCACTATTTTTTTTTTTTTTTTTACTTTTTTTTAAAGCGGCTATTAGAAAACTTAAAATTACATATGTGATTTACTTTGGGGCTTACATAGTTTTATTCCACAGTGCTGGTATAATCATCTTTCATTTTAAACAAAGGTTCATGCTTACAGATCAGCATGGCACTTTAAAAATGTTACTCACCAGTAATTTTGTCCTGAGTTCAAAAACACCTTTCTGTGTTTTAGATAAATAAGACCCATCGAACCTTTTGATTTGTGCTTGTATGATATAGTTTCCCTATTATTTTAGTTGTAACCTATTTGTTTTTTAAAAATTTAAGCAGGTTTCTTGTGGAAATCATATCACTGGTTGCTTTTTTCTTTTTAATTTAGTCTGACAACATCTGTCTTTTAATTGGAGTGTTTAGATCATTTAGAGTTAATATAATTACTGATATGGTTGAGTTTAAATCTATCTTGCTATTTTTCGATTTGCTCTATTTATTCTTTTTCTATTTTTTTCAACTTTTGTTTTTTCTTTCTTTTGGAATGATAGAGGGTTTGGAATGTTGTTTTAATGACTTCATTTTACCCCTTCTATTGGCTTCTTAGCTCTATCTCTGCTTCCTTTTTCAGTAGGGGTTGTACAGTCTACCTTCAAATAATGCTTTATGTTAAGCATTTCTGAGGCTCTTCATTCCTTTAGGCGGACCAAACTTCTCTCTGGTATCTGAAGGAAGAGAAACTTTTTTATTAACAACATGGCAGGTTTTGTCCATTTTAATTAGCTGGGGCCCTATATATTATTTCCTGGATTTTATGCATAATAACTTTCTGAGGTTAATCTTTAATGGGAATAATTTTTCTGTGTTCGTTTAGCCTAAATACGTTTCATTATCACAAACTGACCTATCTTGATATGGAAAAAGTCCATTTTGAATTCTTCAAGATTTTATATCTGGCTTCATATATATATATAATTGGTCAGTTTTTGAATATTAATTAATATATTTTTATTCCCAGCAATTCTGTCACTAGAACTAAAGCATGAGGATAAGGCATCCATTTCTTCAGGGATGATTATTAGAGTAGAAAAGTAGGCAAAAAGGAAAATTCCTAGTGTTTTGGTTTTAAAACAGACATTTGAAATTCCAGGCAGAGACTGTGATATTAAGAGTAAAAGGTTTTGGCCCTGGCTGGGTAGCTCAGTTGCTTAGAGCATCATCCCGATACACCAAGGTTGTGGGTTCAATTCCCCGGTCAGGGCACATGCAAGAATCAACCAATGAATGTACAAATAAGTGGAACAACAAGTTGATGTTTCTCTCTCTCCCTCCCGCCCTCCCTCCCTCCATCCCTTCCACTAAATCAATGGAAAAAATATCCTCAGGTGAGGATTGGCAACAACAACAAAACACTGGTATGAATAGACTTGGCCGAATCCCGGGATCAGTCCAATACAGTCCTTCTCACCCCTCTCAGTTCCCAGCGACTTGGCTCATTCTGATGGAGGAATGAAGAGGCTGTAGCTGTTATTTGCAAGGCCTGTACAACTGGATACCAGATGAAAATGCAGGTGCCAACAGGGATTGACGATGACAGCTGAGGGCCAGATGTCCTGCCTTCTTCCCCAGCCCCAGTTGGTAGGTTGGCTCTACTCATTCCTCTTAAAACTGAGGAGGGGATTTGGAAGAGCTCCTGACGAAGCTGAGGTCCCACTGAATTGACCGAGATTAAGTTTTAGTCATTCAGCAGGAAGGGGACTTGCAGAGACAACTAGCTGTACATCAAAGATCTGTGCAACTCTTCTAGAAGTTATTGCTTGGAAGCAACTTCTGAGCCAGAGAAAACATTTTCTAACTGCTGTCATGTTCACTCTTAATTTAATAACTGGAATATGACCTTGGAGAGCAAAGGATCTCTGTGCCTTGGAGCAGAATCTGTGCACCTGATATCCCTATTGGGCCTTATACTGAGATCTAACAGGAGGAAGAGAAATCCCCCTCAACCAAGGCATCCAACATCAACATGTTATAAAATTTACCATGGTGACTCTCAACCTGAGATGCTGGTACAATATCCTGCCAGCCTTCAGTAAGCCCTCTAAAGACATGAGCCTGAGTATGAAATTGTCCCCATTCTCTACTTTCCTTGCCTGTTTATTTCAATAATTTTCAAACTTAAAAAATGTTATTTTTGTTTTTTAACACTGGGGTTTTTTTCCAACAAAATCTTACAGAATCCTGATATATAAAATAGGATAAAAGCTGTGTTTTGCTGCTACCTTTATTTAAGTTCAATTTAAAACAATTACTTGGTTTAAAGACAATGAATGAAATTTTGATGAACATAAAAACTTGAAATCTGGGGTTATGGATGATAATTGTAGTCACACCAATTTCAGCTTCCAATTTATTTCTGTATTTTGTTTTGGTTGCCTGCTGTGGGGAAAATTCTGATTTGTATATGGTTTTTGAAATAGCTCACCTTGAAATCTCACACTACTCATTATTTAATTAAGATGGTACCTTGAAGAAGAAGTACTGAGAAATTTTTGTTTTAATACTGACTCATGAAAACTTATGTCCATACTGAAATCTGCACACAGATGTTTATAGTAGCTTTAGTCATAAATTGCCAAAATTTGGAAGCAACCAAGATATTTTTCAATAGGTAAGTGGAAAATAAACCGTGGTACATCCAGACTATGGGATATTATTTAGGACTAAAAAGAAATGAGCTATGAAGCCATGAAAAGATATGGAGGGAACTTAAATGCATATTACTAAGTGAAAGAAGCCAATTTGAAAAGGTTACATACTGTGTAACTCTCATTATATGACATTCTGGAAAAGGCAAAATTGTGGAGACAGTAAAAAGATTAGTGGTTGCCAGGGGTTGGGGGAGAGGGTGGGATGAAGAAACAGAGCACAGAGGGGTTGTAGGCTGTGAATTGTATCTTGTAATGGTGGATTCATGTCATTATACGTTGGTCCAAACCCATAGAATATACACCACCAAGAGTGAACCCTGATGTAAACTTCCAACTATGGGTGACTGTGTATCAGTTGTGCTCATTGACTGTAATAAAGGTAACACTCTGGTGCAAGATGTTGATAGTGGGGGAGGGTGAGTGGCGGGGGAGGGGGTGGGAAACGGGGTATACGGAACTCTCTGTACTTTTTGTTCAGCTTTGCTGTGAACCTAAGACTTCTCCTAAAAAACTAAATTTATTAATTTTAAAAATGTCAGTTAGACATTAAAAGTCAGAAAAAATGCTGATTCACTAATAAGGTTGCAAAGCTGCTCAAATTCCTTCTCATAAATGCAAAGTCAGAGGAGCAGCACCCCAAATTTATAGTTAATTCCAATACATTTATAACGTGACATTCTTGCTGTGTGGCCAGTGGCGTGTCCCCTTGTTATTGTGCAATTGGTTGTGACACCATGAGGAGAACATGCACCAAGCAGATGGTTCTGAGCCTCACCCAACACTTGATTGAGAACAGTGCACATGTGAACTCCCTGGTACAATTAGATGTAAGCAGATGTGCGTAGGCTTGAATTAAAGAAAAGATCGGTGCAAAATTACACTTTTTCCAATCAAGGACACATTTGAAAAAGATAAAATAAATGCACGAAGATGAAAAGATTTGTTCCAAGGACTGTTTAAAAGGCAGTCACTTCAATAACACACATGGTAATGTGGTAGTGACCTCTAGAATGCCAAAAATCAAAACATAACAAGTTTGTGTGTGCCTGTTGTCTTATTACATATTAAAAGCTATTTAGAATATATTTAAAATAAACTCAAATAGTCTTGTTTGATTACACGATATTATTCAAGAGTTTTTTTACAATGTATGTTTGAACATGTCTGTTTGAACGTGTCTGTTTTAATACTGATACCTCCTTTCACACTCTCTTCCACAGATGGAATAAATATGTCATTCTGTTCTTTTTTAGCTTTTTGTAATCATGATGATGTCTTATGTTTAATTCTAACTCATCTGAAGTTTATGGAAGCGTATGGTGTGATGTATGGGTCAAAGGCAAACCTTCATTCAATTGAATACTGTTGCTGTCCCACTGTTTATTAAAAAGTGTTTCCCTTTTTGTGCTTTTAATTTTTATCTGACATACACATATTAAATTTGTATAGTTGGAATTAATTTTCTGGTATCTCTGATACCACTGATTTTGCAAAACTTAAAAAAAGCAGTGGTGTATAGTTCAGTAATTGTAATTTAGTAATAAGTTCAAATCTAATAGGAAGACTCTAACATTGTTACCTTCAAAATATCCTTGTACCGTACAATTGTTCTTCAGTAGCAATTGATGTAGTTCAGTAGAGTCTTTTGGGGGATTAAAAACACTGAATAACTATGTTTCTAAGCCCAGGTTTCCTATTGGCCTTACCTCAGACATAACAAAATTCAAATCTTTGTGGGTAGAGCCCAGAAGTATGCATATTAAAGAAGTTCTTCTGTTTGTTACAATTTGAGAGTTCCCATTGTAGAAACTGAGATCATTGTAGTATTTCTTCTCCCAAGCCCTGGTCAATCCCTCTGCCTTACTTTATACTCATATAACACTTTTTTTTTTTTTTAATTCTCACCCAAGGATATTTTTCCATTGCTTTTCAGCGAGAGTAGAAGGCAGACAGGGAAAGAGAGGGAGAGAGAGACATCGATGTGAGAGAGACAGATTGATTGGTTACCTCCCACCCCAACTAGGACTGGGATTGAGCCTACAACCGAGGAACGTGCCCTTGGCTGGAACTGAACTGGGGACCCTTCAGTCTGCAGGCCAACACTCTAACCACTGAGCAAAACTGGCTAGGGCCACAATTTAAATAAAAAAATTTATTGACTCAGCCTGTCATGTCTGAAATTATGTTTGTTCCCAATTCTTTGATACATGTTACTACTTACTATAAATACATTATTATTCCTGTTGGGTTTTTTTCTGTCTATTGATGATATGTAGAAACACAATGGATTTTTGAGAAGTTATTTCTATCTCCTTAACTTTTCTGAACTCATGTTATTGCTAATAGTTTTCTGGTTAATTTTTAAAAATATGAGAATTGTGTTTTCTGCAAAATTTGACAGTATTTCTTCCTCTGCTATATTTATGCCTCTTATTTTGCACTTGAGCACATTTTTATATCTTTGCACTTGTGCATTTTAGGGCTACTTGAATAGGAATGCGTGGTTTCTGTCCTAACGTGAGAAGCTTGGAGTCACCACTCTGTGCTAGCAAGTAAAAAGATGAACACGTTGATGAAGCAACAATTCTTCTTGATCCATAAGAGAAGTGATGTCATAGGGCAAACTTCAGCCCCAACGTTGGAGAGATCAGACTGGGTAGCTGATGCCCAAGGACTTGGCACACAGCAGGAGACTTCTACACAGAAGTTGCTTCCCTGCCTCTTCCTTTAGTCCCTCAGCTCTGGTCCCAAGTCATCTAGGGCCTGCTGCTCAAAGTGTGGCCTGCAGAGCAGCAACACAGGCATCACCTGGGAACCTGCCAGAGATGTAGAATCTCGGACCCCACCTTAGATTCACTGAAACAGAATCTGCATTTTTAACAACATCCTTGGGTTACCCATGAGCACATTAAATAAAGTTCAAGAAGCTCTGATCTCAGGAGCTTGCAGAAATGTCCACCAGATGGCACGTTTGCAGCAAGCACAAGTAGCAGAGCCACAATATCACCCAAGTCTCCTTCAAATAGTACCCTAAGTGGCGCTAGAAGTTTGGAGCGATTGCCCACGAACTGTGGAAAGCATGAATGGGAAATCGAGCCCAGAGGAGACCCCTATTCAATGAGTGGCAGATTGTGGCTTGTGAGCCATGAATTCTCCCTCTCTGGGCTTTCCCCAGGTGTTTTCACCTACACTGTCTAGTGAGATGGATGGGATGTTTCACTCTCATTTTACAGATAAGGAAACTGAGGCCCAGAGAGGGATAGAAGCTCAGTCAAGCACTCAGCAGTGGCAAATTGTATTGGAGACAATTGGAAGGCAGGTCTCTGGCTGCCTGGCCTAAACTGAGAGCACCTCTAAAGGGACAGGGCAGGGGGCGCTCAACCCCAGTCTGTGCTGACCTGAGCCACCTGCCTACTCCAATCCTGATCCTCCCCCACCCAGCAGCTCTTTGAACAGCTATCTTATTTTCTTTGGGAGTGCTAGACACAGCTGTTGTATTAATTCAACTTGGAATGTTAATAGGGTTTCCACATACTAAGGGTCCTAGACTTAACCCCCAAGGGGACAAAACATCAGGTGTAATTTGAAATGAATGGGACCGGCCCTGGTCCCCAGAGTGTCCTCTGGGAATGTTGATGGTCCCTGAGTCTATGGCCAGTATCAACTCTGAGCCTCTGACTCTTTCCTCAACTTTCACCCCAACCTATTTACTTTTGCTGTTTTTGTTATAAGAACAAAGATTCACTTGCACAAGCTCAAGTAAATTTTGTGTCTTATTTTTTTCCTAAGTAAGAATTCACTTGTATTGATTAGGGATATCACGGAGAATTTAAGAATAGAAGTCTTAATAGAATTGAGGCTAATTGAACCTGAACAATGTGTGCCCAGACTATAAGGAAATTTTAAAAATATTTTTGGGCCCTGGCCAGGTGGCTAAGTTGGTTAAAGCATCATCCCATTCATTCACCAAAAGATTTTGGGTTCGATTCCAGGTCAGGGCACATACCTAGGTTGTGGGTTTGATCCCCAGTGAGGACACATACAGGAGGCAACAGATCGATGTTTCTCTCTCACATCGATGCCTGCCTCTCTCTCTCTCTCTCTAAAATTCAGGGGGAGGGGGCGCAAAGTGTTTTAAAATCCTCATTTCCAACCCTGTTATTAACCATTAATAGGACTTGCTCTTGCTCTAACTACATTATTAACACAGTGAATTAGATGAGGTGGAGACCACAAAACAAAGGTAAATGCAGAGACAGCACAGAGAATAAGTGAGAAGCAGAGTCCCCAACAAAGAGCCCCAGACCCTCCTTGTGTCCTGTTGCTCACCTCCTCCTGGGGTACAACCCCTTTCCTCTTTGTAGCAGACGCCCTACCCACCTCTGGGCAGCAAGGAGGCTGCGATTGTGGTCAATTCAAGTGCACATGGAACTTTCTCCAGGACAGATCACATGTTAAGTTATAAAGCTAGTCTTATCAAATTAAATATAAATGAATGCATACCAAGTTATTTTTTCTGACCCCAATGGAATGAAACTAAAAATCAATAGCAAAGGGAAAACTGGAAAATTCACAAATATATGGAAATTAAACAACACACTCATGAACACTCATTGGGTCAACTAAGAAATAAAAAAGGAAATAAGAAAATACATCGAGACAAACAAACAAACAAAAAAACCCACCACAATGAACTAAAACTTATGGGATACAGCAAAACATCCCATCAGAGACATCTTATTCTGACAGCTAAAACTGACGTGCTGATGATAATGGTCTTATTGCGATCTTTGACTAATCAGAGCTAGATAAGGAAAGATGTCCTCTGATTACCTAACCAAGGGTTACACAAATGCACTGGGGTAAATAAAAGTGAGGGAGGCAATTTAAAATCTTTTCCTCAGTTATAATAGTGGATAATATGCAGTGTGGTGCCAATGGGCTCCTTCTGTAGAGAGGAAATATTTGAAAGCATTTTTGGATATCAGACATGGTTGTGAGAGATTTTGGGGTAGTCATGTATTCTTGTCACAACAGGAAGTCAAAACCTGGGAAATGACTGATTGGAATAAAGTTCCGAGTATAGGAAATAACTGAGCTATGTTAGTAAATTGTGGGAGAAAGCTTAAGTTGGGCAGCCACAAATCAATGCATTGTTATTAATCTTTTCTTTCCCATTCCAATTATAAAATCACACACAGACACACAGACATGCACACGCATATTTACAGGGTGGGGCAAAAGTAGGTTTACAATTGTTCATACGGAAAATAATACAATAATTAATAAATGATAATACAAGAATAAACTCTGTTTCGGGTACTCACAACTGTAAACCTACTTTTGCCCCACCCTGCACACCATTCTTAAAAGAGATGCCATTTTCAATACAAAGACTTTTTTTTTTTCCTGATACTTTAGATAATGCAATTACATTCGTAGGTAATGTGGATTCCAAACTGCCACTTTATTTGTTTCAAATAGGTTTTAAATATATAGGCTTTATACAGCAATAGAAAATGAATACAGCTTAGGAGGCAACTGTCAACCAGTAAGGGGGGAGAGCTGACTTAACATGAGGATGAAGAGGGAAGAGGGAGGAAAGAAAAAGAGAAAACAGCCTGATATATACTAATAATAGTTAAAGGACCAAAGTTTGGTAATGACTGACTCTTATAAATATAAAGTTAAGAGGGTTAAAAATAATCTCTGTTGTGCGGTAAATACATACTATTTCAATATGCTCCTTGAGTGTAAGAGGAAGTCGTGGACTTAGAGCTCTGCGGGCTACACTGTTCCCATGGCCAGTCTTACCTGCGCCACTGGTTGTAGGGAGTAACTCTTACTGCTGGCTTCTTGTTAGCTGTGGAGTTAAGAATGATTTTTGCATTGGCTTCCCCACGATCTTTTTGGGGTTTCATCACGGTGTGGACATATTTATGGAGTGCGTGCTGGGTGTACGTAACTGCCATCCATGTGCCACATCAGCGGCATGGATGAAAGTTTGGGAGCTGCTGGCACTCAGTCATGCAGCATTCTGCTAACTGCTGCGGCGAGGTGGCATGTCTGCCCCCGAGCTTCCCTGCAGTGACAATAAAGAAGAGCCAATAGTGAATGACAAGATTCCATTAGATCAAAACAAAGCTGCTGCTCAAGATAAGGCCTGCCATTTCTCGTGCTAATATATGAGTGGCATTTCTGCCCTGGTGCTAATGATCACTGTTATATGTTGAGGCAGATGACATTTTCCAGTCGATCCCTGTATCAGAGCAAAGGTCTTTGGGATGAGACCAGAGCAGAAGAGAGTAAGCAGCAGTTCTACACAGGGAAAGACAATATTCTCTAAGGCCCTTACCACTGCAATTTTTGTTTGTTTCTTTTGCCCACATCTGTAACTCTTTATAGATATTCATCAAGTTCTGGGATCAGAGGATTTAAGATTTGGGCAGGAAAATGTAGCTATGATATGATACAGTGTAGTTTTGTATGAAGCCAATAAACTAATCAGCAGTGCCAGAAATGAAAAGGCTCTTTCCACTAATAGCCTGAGGACCTCCCTGGGTTACCGTTTTCCCACAAGTACCATGAGGAGTTCGGAGCTCTTGCGTTCTGACAGCCCGGGAATCTGTGACGGTCACTTAGTTAGGTGTTTCTGATGGACCAGGTTCTTCACAGCGGCCTTCACATCCTTGTTCCTCAGGCTGTAGATGATGGGGTTCAGCATGGGGGTCACCACCCCATAGAAGAGAGAAATGAGCTTGTCTGAAAGATCCTGTTTGTCTGCTCCTAGTGGGTCCTTGGATTTGGGTTTCCCATACATGAAGAAGATGGTCCCATAGAAGACGATCACGACTGTGAGGTGGGCAGAGCAGGTAGAGAAGGCCTTTCTCCTTCCCTCGGCTGAGGGGATCCTCAGGATGGCAGCAATGATGAACACATAGGAGACAAAAATGAACAGGACTGGGATTGCAAGGAAGATCATGTTGGCCACGACCATGCTGATGACATTGATGGAGATGTCAGCACAGGCTAACTTCAGGACAGCCAGGATCTCACAGGTGAAGTGGTTGATGACGTTATCCCCACAGAAGGGCAGCCTCATGGCCTGGGATGTCTGAACTACTGAGTTGGTGACACCAGCTGCCCAGGAGCCAGCAGCCATGGGCACGTAGGCAGCCTTGCTCATGACCACAGGGTATCTAAGGGGTCTGCAGATGGCCACGTAGCGATCAAACGCCATCATGCTCAGAAGCACACACTCTGTGGCTCCCATGGCAAAGGAGAGAAACATCTGCCCAAAACAGGCTGAGAAGGGTATAGTTTTCCTGGGGGTCAGGAAGCTGTCAAGAATGAGGGGGACTGAGGAGGTTGTGTAGCAGATGTCAAGGAAGGAGAGGTTCCCCAGGAAGAAGTACATGGGTGTGTGCAGGCGGGAGTCAAGGATGGTCACCAGGATGAGGACCCCATTGCCCAGCAGGATCACCAGGTACATCAGCAGGATGAGCACAAAGAATGTTTTCTCCAGGTTTGGGTGGGCAGAGAGGCCCAGGAGAACGAACCCCACCACCGGGGAGGTGCGATTGGACTTGTCCATGGTGCATCTACTCTGTCACTTGCAGTGACTCAGAAGGCCAACTCAGTACTCTCTGGCTCCAAACATGCCTGGGCAGCCAGGCAAAATCTCCATCCTGCTGAGCAACTGGAGACTAGCTCTGATCATTCAGTCCTCTCTGCAGGCTTCTAGGAAAAGTGTAGTAGAGGTCAATATTTAACTTCTGCCTTCAGTAAGAACAAATGAGTTAATTTGGACTTTCTTGCACATGGCGATTATAAAAACTGGACAAACTATATAAAACATCTGTGTAAAGCATTGGCAAAGCAATAAAACAACAAGGAATCATAGGGTCATAATTCTGGGATAAATAGGAACTCGAGGGAGTCAAGGATGGTCACCAGGATGAGGACCCCTGGTGTCTATGAGTTAAGCTGGTAGAAGTAAGACCAGCATTTGAGAATACATTTCAACTGGGACAATTGCAGCCTCTGGAGGCGGTCACTGAGAGGCCAGGAAGCACTACTGACAGGCCCCTGGAGGTGGGGAACAGGTTTTGAAGGGTAAGGCCCACCATGAAGTTGTTCCTGACTAAACTTCCTTCTGTTGGGAGGGGACGGCCCCCCACCTGGACCCTAAGGCAGCACCATAAGAATAAGAATGAATGAGAAAGAACACACATTTACAGGTTTTGTCACTAGCTTCAAGTCTTCCCAAGCCCTGAAATTGGATTGAGGTTGCCCCAGATTTTTCGTGCTCCCAAATATCTAACAGAAGCAAATATAAATCCACTGTGAAGGAAGGTAACATCACTGCAGTCTCTAAATCATTTCCCCAAATAAATTTGTCAATACAACATCTGGCGTACACTTTAAAAAAATAGGCACACAGGCAACAAGACAACATAAATGAAGATCATCAGGGTGATTCAAACTGTGGCTTGTGAGCTTGCAAAGGTTAGGGCTCTTGTGGATACAGTGGTGCTGTGTGCCAGCCATGGAGCTCCCCAGGCCATACTGGGCCACCAAGCTACATTATTCACCGTGACCAGGACCTGGAAACAACTGCAGTGTCCTTTGATAGATAACTGAATAAAGAAGACGTAGTGCATACATACAATGGAATACTACTCTGCCATAAGAAAAGATGAAATACTGCCATTTGTGACAGTATGGATTTTGAGAATATTGTGCTAAAGCAGCAAGATAAGTCAGACGGCAAAAGTCAAGAACCATTTGATTTCATTCATATGTGGAATATAAAACTGAAAGCAACAAATGAAGAAGCAGGACGCACAAACAAAAACTCATAGACACAGACAACAGAATGGTGGTTACCAGAGGGAAAGAGGGATGGGGGGGCCGGTAGGTAGTAAAGGTTAAAAGGGGTCATATATGGCGACAGAAGGAGATTTGACTTTGGGCAGTAAACATACAATGTAATATACAGATTATAATTTTATTAACCAATGTCATCCTAATACATTTAATTTAAAAAGCTTTAAAAAAAGAAAATCAACAGGAAAAAAACTGAAAGCCAAGCGTGCCCTTTCCTTTGGGCCAGTGGGAGCCAAGAGCACCTCTGCTGCTGAGAGAATTAGCCCAGTCCACAGTGTCAAGGTCTGAACATGCTATAGGTCCTTTTTTACATTTAGGAAGGCACTGTGTGCACTGTGGCCAAGTTGAAGGAGAGTTCTGACTGAACATCCCTTCTCCTGGTCATTCTCAGTCTGCCTGCGCCAGAGGCACTGGCTTCCCCCGAAACTGTTCCCAGAGCCTTGAGTCCAGCTCTGTCAGCTCTTCTTTCTGGGAAGCTTGAATCTCTCCGCAGACTGCTAAGCACTCCCCAAAAGGATTTATTCTGGACCAGTAGAAAACTTATAGGCAACAATGAGGGTGCTGGGCATTCAGTTTTATTTGCTCTGTATCTAAATTACTCATGAACGTCCCAAATGTCCATAGTTCCAAGTGCTCTCAGTCATCTGGCTGCTTTCTCTGTGTGCAGGGGAACTTCCTTCATGGGGAGCTGAGACACTCCCCTTTTTGCTTAGTGTTATAGCTGTTACCAAGTCAGAGCCAAAATAATTCAATTCAGGTTGACAGGCATTTATTGAGCATCTGCTCTGGGCCAGGTAGAATTCTAGGTGCCGGGATCACAGCAATGAAAGACATAGCTCCTGACCTCAAAGAGCTCAAAATCTAGTAGGGGTGAGGGAGTGGTGATCACCATAATTAATTACATAAGTAATTACATCATCATCATTGTTGTTGTCATCATCGTTGCCATTGACTATAAAAATCACTCTAATGCTACTGACAATAGGCCTTAGCAATCTGCTCCCTTCCCAAAGTCGAAACCCCTTATTACATTCCTCACAGTCCTCCAGCCTGGCTGACTCCCTGAGTGATGTGGTGCTATGAACTTCCTGGTGAGGATCTTTTCACTTGGAAGTAGTTCCTCTTTGATATTGAGCTAAAATCTGTTTCTTTGCAGCGTTAATCCCTCTTCCACAGAAAGCCCTCCAAATATCCAGAAACAGTGTGGCTTCAGCATGAACATAAACAAGAGTAGTCTCTATTCCTCTCCCAGGGCCTTTAAAAAAATCAGTATAGCTCTTAAGAGGCACATATATGATCTAGAAATTGACTACAAAAGCAGGTTAGTACTGAGAACAGCCCCCAGCTTGAATCCTCAAGTTTTCCAGGACACACTGGGCTCCAGTGCCCAGGACACACTGCTACCTGTGATGCATGTCCTGGGGCAATAAGTCTGTCCCAGGTTGGGTTTTCACTGTCAGCCAGTCCTCCAGCCTCTCCCAAGACCCTGGATCAGGTAAGGAAAATACTCCCTCTGTGTCTTCATCATCAGATCCAGAAACAAGACTTCTTATTATTATATTGCTGAGCTTTGAATTCTTAAGCACAAAAGGAGAAAGCGCCCCAATTTTTAACCCAGAAGGGACAACTGCATGAGAAGAAAGCTACGAGCTATGGGGTCTTGGGCAAGCCCTTTCCCCTCTGCACAAAGCAGGGCAAAGCCAGATGACCTTAGAGACCCTTGCAGTTTGATGGGTCTATTTGACTCCACAAGACTAACACCACACCAGTGAAAGGGCTTCCTATCTCCCCTTCTCAAGCCCCCATTCTATGACAATCAAGTTTGACGGCAGAAATGGAGCTGTGCTTATGAAAACTTTGGTATGATCAAAACCTGCACTTACCTTTATAAGAAAAGTGGTGAGCAACAATGATTTGTTTCCTAAGGGCTGGGAAGAGGCCACATGTCAAACATAGTGACACTGGGTCTGAAGTTCCAGGGTGAGGGTTCAGATGTGTGACAGGTGAAGGGTCCAGCCAGTCCTCTCCCCTCCACCTGCCTGTGTGTTCAAGGTACACTCTCCAAAGGAGTGGACAGTGCCCTTAGAAGATAATTTAAATTCCAGTCTGTTCTTTGGGACCATTTTAGTCCCTAAAGTCATTTAAAGTTTGGAAAGTGAGTTGTACTCAGTTTAGAAAGTTTGTATTCTTCTGGGATAACATCCCCAAGATCCAATTAAGATGAAGGCACTGGAGAAGGTTTGCTGGCTGCTTCCTCTCCCTCCCCCCTTTTCCCTTTCTCCTTCCCTCCCTTCCTTTTCTCTGAACACTATAATCCATTCACAGAGTCCAGCAGCAGTCTGCTGATCAGTGATTACATGACTCATTCGGACCCCACAGTCTTTTTTCCTGTGTTGTAGCCGAGCCCCACCACTCCAAGTCCATGCTTATACAGTGTTTTTTGGAAGGTTTGAGTGAAAGACATACTTTCTTTTAAATTTTCTGCTCATTGGATTAAGACCCTTAAAGCAACCTGCCCTGTTCTCCCTCAGTCTTCATTTAATGTCCATCTAAATCATTGTCCTTCCAGATTCCTATCATGTTTGCATGTGCTCTGAAACCTCTTGGGAGTCATTGACACAATGGGACCCAGAACAGGGATGGGTCCAGAGAATGGTACATTTCTTTGTTCAGCAAGTGATTATTGCATAAAAGGCAGTAATATTCTGCTTTCCAGAGTGCACCCTCTAGTGGCAACAGAGAGGCACATGAAAAGAAAATTACCAAACAAGGTAGGAAGTGCGGGACGGGGAGAATGCCCACACTGCTGTGAAAGCCCAGAGGGAGGCAGGGGCCAAACTTCTGGAGGTGAACCGAGGCCCAAGGTCTGTGGTGTGCTGGAGCTGACTCACACTTTGTGACTTACCCCATGTGTGTGAACGTTTGTCAGTGTACATGTGAGTTCCCCAAAGATGAGTGCAGCTGACCAAAGGGGTGGTGAACCCCAGCAACACCAGCATTTCCCAGGGCAGCATTTGTTTTCTGTGGCTTCCTGAGGACAAAGGTGGACATGACACCTCTCAGAATTCACAAGGTCTGTAACCAGATGCCTGGTTAAAAGGTTTCAGCCCTGCTCAAAACACTTAGAGATTCTATCAGGAATCACATTCTCTGTGAAGGCAGAAAATAACCACCACCATTTTGAGATAAAACCAGGACAGGAATCAGGTGCTATGAAGTCAAGAAACACTTCCCTGAAGAGGGAACAGAAAAGAGGGAGAAGGGGGAAGTTGTCTCCATGAAAAGTGGGGGACCAAAGCTTTGCCTCCTCACGGAAGAGAGACCACTCCTGCAGCAAGCACTGAGTGGAGAAGTGAACGCGTAAATTCTGATGTATGAATACAGGATTATCTAAACAATAGTTCCCGTATTCACTACTTCAACCCAGGAAGCCTCACTGAATATGTCCACGCTCTCCTCCATTGTTTCAGGGCTCTGTACCATGAGGTACCCAGGTGGCAGGACTCACCTGAATGAAACAGGTAGACACCTATCCCGGGGACAGTCAGCATGTGGGCTGTCTGGTGGCCTGTATTGGGTGATGACCAACCAAAGCCCTTAGATCTGTTTCTCAGCAGCTTGAATTCAAAACACCAGGACACAGCCAGCAGCTGATGAAAGGAAGGAGGGAGGGGAAAGAGAAAGCAGAGTAACACAAAGAGGGCTCAGTGAGAAAAAGCCTGATCTGTGGCAGCTGAAGTCAGGGCATGGTGAGGAGAGGAGGGGGTGATTAGTCCCAGCTGGAGTAAGAGGAGCAAGGCCAGGGTGATTATAACATGGCAGAGCCCAAGAATTGGGGGGCACAGAGCTCTGCCACAGAGGGGCCAGCAGGAGTCACTCAGATCCTGATTGACATTCCAATGCCTGTTCAACCATGAGGCCCAATGGTACCACTGTTCCACCACAAACCCCACATCTCCTAGCCTTTGAGGAAATCCAAGCCTGAAGGAAGGGGAAGCTCCTGGCATTAAGAGGGCAGTGGTCAAAGTTGCATTTGACATCACAAATGCAAGACGCTATAGCCCAACAAAGGAGGGTCCCTCCATCTGCTCATATCCAAGTATCGGTCTTACTGACCACCATGGGATTTGGGGAAGCATTAGATAGGACAAGGTTTGGGAAACAGTTGTAAATTAATGGCAACACTTCTTAATATTAACATCTCATTATCTCAAATAAATTCTTTTTGTTCATACGAAGACTTATTCTGTAAACAATTGCTAAATTAAATACCTTTACCTTTCACTTCTATAAATGGATCTCAATTTGTATTTACTGTAAAAGTGTTTTTATTCCCTTTAGCAGAGCATAGGCAGGGATGTTTTAACCCCTGGACATAAAGGTGTAGTGGTCAGGCGTATGGGGGTTTTTCCTCCAAGGACAAAGGTGTTTGAGGTCTGGAAAATGTGTTGCTCCTAACTACAAAAACAAACATACAAAACCCCAAAACAAAAACCCTAAAAATATCTTAACAATTATTTATTTTCATGCCTACAAAGGGAACATGGTGTCAACCTTGGTAATGAATACATTTTTATAGTCATGCATCGTATTTCAAAACAATCTGTAGTTAGGTACTTTCACTTTGCAAGAATTCCTGAATTTTCATATTATTGTTGAGAAATCATATGTAAATGAAGTGAGTCACTTGTAAGTCAAATAATTTTAATAACAGAAATAGAAAAATTATTTCAAATTTACTACAAAATTATACTTAAAATGAGATGTAGGTGCACTTTGACATGATGTGGGATGAAGTCTCCAAAAGTAAGAGTGCCCCAGGACTGGGACAGTCTCGAAATGGACCTGATAGTTCCAGATATGTTTGTCTGCAGCACCTAGAAAAGTAATGAGCCCACAGGTGCCTCTCCCTAATTACCTTTCAACTTTCTCTTGCCCCTTCTGAACCCCTTGTACTCAGAGAGATGTGGCCTGTGGGGCTGGCAGACTTCTATAGAAAGTGTAAGTGAGGGCTCAGATGGGTGAAACTTTTCCCTAAGAGAAAATCCCCAAACATGCCAATCTCTAGCCTGAAGCCTGAGGACAGAAGTAGACACCCAAAGTCTATCAGCCCATAGGACCCCAAATAGGTTGAACACAAAGAGGTCTGCAATAAGTCACATTATAATTAAAGTGTCAGAAGTCAAAGGTCAAAGGAGAATGTTGAAAGCAGCAAGAGAAAAGTGACTTGTCACATACGAGGGAATTTCCAGGAGACCATCATGCAAGACTAGATGGGTAATGTTTGTAGAGAGATGGTTCTAAGAAAGAATCAAAAAGAAATGCTAGAAATGAAAAACACTGTAACAAATGAAAAATGCCTTCGGTGGGCTCATGAGTAGACTGGAGGACACAGCTGAGGAAAGAATCTTTAAGCTTGAGGACATGTCACTAGATAGTTCCAAAACAGAAAAGCAAAGAGAAAAAAGACCAAAAAAACAAGTAGACTATCCAAGAACTGTGAGACAACTGTGAGAAGTGTATAACATAACGTGTAATGGGAGTATCAGAGGAGAAGAAACAGAAGAGTACTTGAAGAATGTAAAGGGGTCCTGAGGTCAAAAAGTTTGAGAACCACTGCCTTAAACATCTCTTTTAATTTACAACATATAACTGGACTTATTTGCCAAGCTTTACTATAGAAAGAGCCTTTTCTTGCCTATGAGCCCACAAATTGGACTTGTAACTAACCACACCTATGATACATTGTCTACAGTTTTCTATTTCAATTTTCTTAAAGTGGAGTCAGAACGCAAAGACTTTTGCACAAGGATCAGAGTGTTGAATCTGTCTAGAATTTTACAGCTGTCTCCCTGACATCTGATATGACAGCAATTCATTTTAACAACTTGCCTTTAATCAGTCTCTCCAAAGCATTCCACTTAGTTTTCATTTAAGCAATTCTTTTCGCCCTCTTTAGCTCCGTTTATGTAATTTAAATAAAATTAATATAACTACAAGATTAACCACTGACTTCAGCAGCCGGGGGAATATACGTAACTGCCTTTTAGTGTCCCTCCCAGATAGTAGGAGCAGACGTACCTGCCAGCCCACTGTCCCCGAGCATGCAACTTGCCCCGGGTGTTGGCCCATGCACTTTGCAGGGGGAATGAGTAGCGTTAGTTAATCTGGGGAAACCTTTCAAAGGAGGTTGGTTAAAAGCACTGTGTTCTCAGCAAGTGGCAAAATCTACTAAAATTAGCATCCCACTGTCAACTCCAGCCCTCTTTGTCTGCCAATTACAGGAAAGACTTTTTATTTATCTTCGTATTCTCAGTGCCTGGTTTAGAACAAGGAGCTGGTCAGAGGAATTCGCTGTTGTGACTGAATGTCCAAACAAGCTCTCAGCCCCCGTCTCCTATGCCAGCTTAAATGCCCTCCCTCCTGTCTCTTGTTTTGTTCTGTTTTCCTTTCCCTCTCTTAGTTATGAACTGATGCCCTTGGTTCAGTCTTTTTCTTTAACCCTGACCTGTCCCTAAGCCTTATAATTCCTTCTCCTGACGGGTCTCTCACATTGGTGCCCCTCACACCCTCCCCTCTGACCTCCCACCACTGACTCCTCCTTGCTTCTGGGCTCTCATAAAACTCAGGGATACTTGGCAATCATCTCACAGGCTGTAGCTGTCATTTCTGCTCTCTTTCCAAGTGCCTGGTGCAGGGCAGAGGCCAGGCCTGGTCAGCTCTGAGGGACAATGTTGAGGGGCTGGGGTGAGGGCCGGCTGCTCTGGAGCATGCGGAAGACCAGTGTGCCTCTTGGGAATGAGGCAAACCCTCCACCTCTCATTTTGACACTTAGCTTTGCAACGACACGTGCAGAGCCTCCCTAACATACACCGTTGTGGGCAAAGCACAGCCAGACCTTAGTTGTCCCTCTACTTCCGTGAGGGTCTGCAAAGACAAGATGGGAACCTTCTAATCTAAGGAGCATTTCTCTGTAGTGAAAGTTAATATTTACATAGAACTGTCTGCATCTTATCTAATTGGGTTTATGGGACACAGACCCTCAACTCCTGTGAGTACTCTCACCAATCTTTAAATTGCTTCTGGGATTAAAACTGGCCCCAAACAACCAGAGCTCTAAATTGCTCCACGGCTCCGTGACAGAACCTCTGGGGAGAGGGCGAGGGACAAAAAGCAGAGGGTGTCTGCCCTGAGTGTGCAGGCTGGGCGTGACCACCAGGACCACTGGGAAGCACAACTCAGGTTGTCCTTCCTCTGGTTATCTTGCTGGGCATGGAGAAGGCCACTGAAAGGGAGCAGCCAGAGCCCCTTCAACTATGGTCAACCCTAAATTTTCCTTACTTTGCTGTAAAATTTGAAGGGACTACTGAGCCTCAAGACAGCTAAACAGGATTTGCTGCACACATCCAGGCACAGCCCCAGCGGGTAGGGCCGTACAGGGGATGGCCACCCTGGGCAGCTGAAGCAATCACCTGCCAAGCCCAGAGGCCTTCCAGCACCCTCCCTGCCAAGAGACCTTCTGTCCAGGTGAGCTCCTGTCCCCGCTATGGCCTCATCCCTACCCTGGACATAGACCGAGTTCTCTCTGTGGCTAAAGCTGCTCCAGGCAGGTGGGGGGAAGAGAAGAGGCAGTTGTGAGCGAGGCCTGGTCACAGCTTCCATGTCTCTGAAGGGTTTTTCCAAAGGAAGAGAGCAGGCTTGTCCTGGGAGTCTAGACCCGCGTGGAGGCAGGCAGGAGTGAGGAGCAGGGATGACATTAGAAGGAAGTTTCTCCTTAAAGTAAAGGAAAACTTTCCAACAATCACATCTGTCTGACAAAGGAATGGGAGCCACGCACTCATGCAACTCAAGATGTTCAAAGCAGAAATGGAAAAATTGTGTTTCACGGAAGATATTCATACAAGGGAGGTGAAAGAGGCAAGGCTAGTTATTTTACAGCATTCCTGCCAAGTCTGAGAATCTCCAGTCAATAGCATTACTGTCTCTAAAAATAGATCTCTTTTCCCTAAATATTCCCAGCGTCCACAGTTAATCTCTGAAAACTGTGAGGATAGCTTCAGACTGTGCCTGGTTTCTCCCGTCCAGTCTTCCCCAACCAGCAACAGTGTAATAGTCACAGGTGCAAAGTGTGAAGCCCAGAGACACCCCACTAACCCAAACCCTGCTACTGGGCAGATATTTTGGAGAAAGGTGTGATACCTGTACCTTTCATGAGTGTCCAAGGGAGAGCGACAAGGACCAAGACTTCATAATTGCTCCTCTGCTTCTCAGTAAACCTGCTCTGGCACAAACGGAGGACCCAGAAGACAGTGGTGAGGGAAGGAGCCCTAGGGAGAAGGTCAGGAACCAGGCTCCAGCCCTGGCAGTGTGGCCTCTCTGAGCTTCAGTTTCCTCATCTTTAAGGTGAGCGAGCAGTCAGAACTTGGTTTTCTCTTATGTACTAGACCATTCTACAGTTACTGAAGGACATCTTGTAGGCAGCACCTCCTTTGAGAGCCCTCTCTGCAAGGCTGGGTAGAAGTGTCTGCTTTCCTGTGGAGAAAGCATTACTGTGGTGTCAGTGGCTATAATGGTCAACTCAGATAGAGAAGGGCCTGAGTTAGGAGCTGTGACTTATAAAATAGCCCCAGAAGCATAGAGTCTGGTCACAATGTGAGAGGCATACAGGACATGTGTCCCTGGATTTTATTCCTGCTCCCCAACCCCCAGGGCTGGAGCAGACTGAGGTACTGCAGTGCTGTGGACAAAGTCCACGGTTAGAGAGGGGGGGTGTGGAAGTGCTTCTGTTAGGTCTCCATGGTCTTTCGGCCAGAAACTCCTGTTGACAGTGTCATGAAGGGGGATGGCCAAACAAACTCATAAGAAACAAAGTGTAAACCAGACATCAAGTAAAAAATGTAAATATTAGGCCAACCCTAATCTCCCTGGCCTGTGTTCATCATACTACTTTTGTACAGGACTCCAGGGGGAGCCAAATTACCATCAGAAAAATTATTATACAAGCGTAGAACTAGAGCCAGGGAGTGAGGTGATGCCAGTGGTTAGCATCATGGAAGATGACAGCCTGAAGACTCTAAGGACACTGCAGGGACAATTTGGGAACAGTCAGGGCTGACCCTCTGGGTTTCTGTTTTATGGTTCCCAGGTAGGTTCATCCTTACACATCCCTTCCTTCAAGTGTGTTAACACTACTGATCTGGCTAAAATTCTTTCAGGTATCATAGTTTAACTAGACTTCCATGCTGTCCCTTTCCTGCTTTTGATGAAATATAGCCTGAGTTTTAAGGTAACTTTAGCAGACAGTGAATTTTATCCCTTAGACACTGATATTGCAGGTTGGTATGTCAAAGGGTACATTTAATTATAAGTGCTGGAAGCATCACATAATAATCCCCACACATTGATCCCTATAAACATATGTTTGCTGCCCTCAGTTTTCCTAAGGGTAGAAGAAAGAATTTAAAATGGAAGTGACCAACCAATCCTCTGTGGCAGAATTTGTCTTGCTGGGGCTGTCAGATCAGCCGAAACTGGAGAAAATGTTCTTTGTGCTCATCCTGTCAATGTACCTAGTGATCCTGCTGGGCAATGGGGTCCTCATCCTGGTGACCATCCTTGACTCCCGCCTGCACACCCCCATGTACTTCTTCCTGGGGAACCTCTCCTTCCTGGACATCTGCTACACAACCTCTTCCATCCCTCTAGTCCTGGATGGCTTCCTCACTCCCAGGAAAACCATCTCCTTCTCAGGCTGTGTCGTGCAAATGTTTCTCTCCTTTGCCATGGGAGCCACCGAGTGTGTGCTTCTGGGCATGATGGCATTTGATCGCTACGTGGCCATCTGCAACCCCCTTAGATACTCTATGGTCATGAGCAAGGCTGCCTACGTGCCCATGGCTGCCAGCTCCTGGCTGGCTGGTGGAGTCAACTCCTTGGCGCAGATCTCTCTTGCAGTACAATTACCCTTCTGTGGGGACAATGTCATCAACCACTTTACGTGTGAGATCCTAGCTGTGCTGAAGTTGGCTTGTGCTGACATCTCCATCAATGTGATCAGCATGGGGGTGGCCAATGTGATCTTCCTGGGGGTCCCAGTCCTTTTCATCTTTGTCTCCTACATCTTCATTCTCACCACCATCCTCAGGATTCCCTCGGCTGAGGGCCGGCAAAAGGCCTTCTCGACCTGTTCTGCACATCTTACAGTGGTGGTCATCTTCTATGGGACTATTATTTTTATGTATGCCAAACCCAAATCAAAGGACCCACTGGGGGCAGACAAGCAGGATGTTTCAGACAAGCTCATCTCCCTGTTTTACGGAGTGTTGACTCCCATGCTGAACCCCATCATCTACAGCCTGAGGAACAAGGATGTGAAGGTTGCTATGAAGAACCTAGCAAGTCAGAAATGTGTCACCCAGTGATAATAGGAGGTCCCCTAGGAAATGACCACATGGTAAGCATAGACTTGCTCAGTTTTATCACAAAACTGCCCTAACCATGCGCATCAGGATGGGGCTTTCCTGACTGATTAACAATGAAGCATTAACTCTGTAGAACAAAGAGGGTGTTGTGCTAAATCATCTAGAACCAAGAATAAGTGACTTTTAAATTTTAATTTTATGCTGAAAAATAAGAAATAAAATTAAACTTTGTAAAAATATATATTTCTTTCTTTGTTCATGTGCAGACTAGCTGCAATTTGTATGTGCCAATTGTGTTGCTTTCTGCTCTACTGTGTAATGGGGAGCATGGCAATGAGGAACAGCCACTAGTTAATTGGTGTCCAAACTAAAATCCAACCTGCATTTTGGAAAATTACCAACACTAAGACATGCCAAATGACACTATTTAATGCCTCTTTGACTGTAGGAGCTCAGAGTGTTTCCAGTTTAATTATTTCCTGTTTAATGTCCTAGAGCTGATTTGGGGGAACGCCTTCTTCCCTTGCTGTACATAGAGCACATCTGTTCCTACCCATACCCCTCACTCCCTAACACTAGGCCACCACTAATCTAATTTCTGCAAAGAGAAAAAAAGTTAAGCTATTATAACTTTGTTCCAGAAAGTAAAGAAAAATATAATCATAATGAATGATTAAATAGGAAATCTCAGTATAGAAATAGGGAAAGTAAAAAAGAATAACTAAAAACTGAAACATTCAAATTAAAAATACTAACAAGCTGGGCTTTCAAATGATTGGAGATGACAGAAGGAAAAGTCAGCAAAATGCAAGATAGACCAATAAATAGTATTTAATCTGAAAAACAGAGATAAAAGATAGAAAAAAATGAGTCTTTGGGACCATAAAAAATGGTCTAACTTATGTAACTTGAACCACAGAAGAAGAAAAGAGAGAAAGAGTAGAGCAGGAAAATATTTCAAAAAATAATAGAGAAAAATATCCCAGAAGTGGTGAAAAACATAAAGACACAGATCCAAGAAACACAGAAAACCTCGTGCATAAACATAAATTTAAAAATATAAAATTATATAATAATACACAAAAGTTTGAATAAAATATATCATAGACACATCATAGTCAAACGGCTGAAGAGAAAAGGAAAAGAGGAAAATCTTTTTTTTTTTTTACCCAAGGATATTTTTTCCATTGCTTTTCAGACCGAGTGGAAGGCAGAGAGAGAGAGAAACATGGATGTGAGACACACCAATTGGTTGTCTCCCACATAGGTCCTGACCAAGGCCAGGGATTGAGCCTGCAACCAAGGTGTGTGCCCTTGAACGGACTCAAACCTGAGACCCTTCAGTTCATAAGCTGATGCTCTAACCATTGAGCAAACTGGCTAGGGGAATAAAGAGAAAATCTTAAAAACAGATTTAAATGACTGGTGGTTTTTCATGAGAAAAAAAACACACAAAAAAAACAAGCTTGAATACAGTGAAAAACATTTTAAGAATACTAAAAAAGAAAAAAGAAAAAACTTTCTGTAACCAGCAAAAATCTTTCAAAAATGAATACAAAATAAAGGCCCTTTCACATAAATAAAAACTAAGAGTATTCATTTCCAGCAGATCTATATTACAGAAGATGCTATAGGAAGTTCTTCATGTTGAAAAGTTATGATACCAGATGGAAACTCGGTTTTTTAAGAAGGAAAGAAGAGCACTGGAAATTATAAACATGTAGGTAAATTGAAAACTCTATTTTTCTCTTCATTTCTTTAAAATTTATATGAGCATTTGAAGCTGAAATTATAACATTGTATTGTGTGGTTTATGGTTTATGTAGATCTGAACATAGATTACCTGGGTCCTCTACTTCAGGGTGTTTCACAAGACTGCTATAAAAATGTTGGCTAGGGCTGGGATCTCATCTGAAGGTTTGACTGGGAGGGTTTACTTCCAAGTTTATTTACATGGATGTTGGTGAGATTCAGTGCCTTGAGGGTTGTTGGTCTGAGGACCTCAGTTCTACATTGTCTGTTGCCCACAGACTTCCCTCAGTTCCTTGCCAAATGGGTCTCTCCAATCTGGCTGTTTGCTTCATCAAACCCAACAAGAGAGTGTAGCCTTTTGGTTAATAACAAGTCACTAATGGGGAGAAAATTACACAAGACCATAAATCCCAGTAGGCAAGAATCACTGGGGCCATCTTAGAGGCTGCTTCCACATTCCAGATTCCACCAACATAGAATGGCCTCCCTGGTCTTTGTTCGATACTTTCTGTTCTTGAAGTGTTTTAAACACATGACTTGTTAAGGCTGTGGAAGAAATATTCAGGCTTAAGATCTGTGCCAGACTTTGTCCCCAGCATGGTCTTCCCCTTTCCTACATCCCTTGCCTAACCCTTTATTTGTAAATTCTCCTTCATTGTTTAAGTCCTGGCCAGAAACTGCCTCCCCCTTGAAGTCCCCTCAGAGCTCTAGAGCTCTAGGTGGATGTCTCCCTGAGTGTCCACAGTCATGACCTTGAGCGCTTGGTTTAGAAGCAATGTGCCCACAGCTGCTGGTTCCATGGGTCATAAACATAGCATGTTTATAAATAATTCTTATCTTCCCAGCTGCTCTTTTCAAGAATGTTAAGCATTTTGAAATTAGCAGAAATTCAATCAGAACATGGAAATGCTTCCTTTGATGTCCTTCAGTGGCTTAAGAGTAGAAAGTTCCAGCAGGAACAAAGGAAGGAGGAAAGAGGCCTTCTTGGAGTGCTTTCAGCATAATTAGATCTTGGGGACTTTGACTCAGAAGTTTAAAAGTTTTCTGACTTTCTAAGATTCTGTTTCCAGTCTTTTAACCACTCCAATTACAGTGCTGTAGTTCCAATTACAGCACTGATTTCAAATGTTCTTCTACATATACTAGTTGTTCCTTTGGATATTTTGCCTAAAACACAGAACCAAGACAGAGCGGGAAAAACTGGCTTTCACCACCTCTTCAAATAAGAGGTGGACATCTCAGCCTGGGCCTTTCAAACTGGTGTTGCTATTTCTGGGCCATGTCTGTCCCAAGACATAGGGACCCTTTCTCAGTAAGTTCCTAATCAAGGTAAGTGAGAGGTCTTATGAGTAATCCTTTACTTTTTCTTAACACATTTTCAGCTTCTGGACTTTTTTCCCAAAAGGCTTGGAGCTTGAGAAAGGAAGAAATGAAACAATTTCAGTGGTATTATAAAGATTGAGGGCCATGCAGATCTCCTTCTTCCTGGGTCAGAAAAATTAAGATGGTGACAAACCTATGAAATTTTTTAGTCTCGTTTCATGGCCTCACCTAACTTCAGAGACACCTTGAGAAATGAGAGGGTCCCATGGTTTCATAGCCTCCTCATATACAACTTCTGGGAGCTCCATTCACACGGTAGCCATGGAAATGGCTGGAGTTGTCCTTGAGTTACGCTCCAGAGGGTGAGGGTATCATTTATGTTGTCTACAGTGTACATGAGGTCTCCTGGAGCTGTGCATCACTGTGGCCTGGACTCAGAAGAGCCGCAAGGGCTGAGCAGCCAATGCTTCCCGAGCCTTCCTTCCCCACTTCAACAAGAGCAGCTCTGCTTTACATTTGAGGGTTCTGAATTTAAGAAAACAAAAGTTCTCTTTTGTAAAGAGTTTGAACATCATTGATCAATTCTAGTCCTAAAACAGAATAGGGTAACCTGAGGGTTGAAGAGAGGGAAGGAGTACTAAAGTCTATACAGCAGATTAGAAGGTTAAGCAGAATACAGCCCAAATCTGAGGCTTACAAACCTGATGGCTTTCCACAAATTCAATGTAATTTCAGAAGGAAGCTGACCATCATATGAATGAGAAAGACTCATAAAGCTGCCTGCTTTGTTCAATATAAAGAATTTTCTAATACTCTGGAGCTCTGCAAATAATGGAGTACACTGCTTGGTAATGTAGTGACCTCTTTATCATTAGAAGAGATCAAGCCGAAACTGAAAAGCCATGCTTCAGTGTGGTGCAGAAAAAGATCTAGAATGGGAGTGGGGGTTGGACTAGATTACCTGGGGAGCATAATTAGTGACAGGATATTAGTCTGGGTAACATACCTAAGCAGGTGAGCCAAAGGCTCAAGGACTGATAATATTCACTGATTCTTGTGGGACATTCATCCAGGGGGAAAACGACCCAGTAGAATGATAAATAAAAAAGCACTGTTTTAGTTACCTAAGAGAACTACATTTCCAGAAGCTGTGATCCACTGTGGGTTTTTGGAGTTTGTCCTCTGTCTCTCTTCATGGAACATCAGATTCAAACTATTAAGTACGTATCATCATTTCCAGAGCACAAAGTTACCATGGAAGCCTCCCCCTTTCCCTTCTCTCTCCATGTCCAGTCTCCTTTTGTCCTTAAAATCCCAGCTGGATTCTATATCACCAAAGGAGCCTTTCATAACCCCTATTTCCACCAATACCCCGAGTGCCCTTTCAGATGCTCTGGCCTCTCCTAAATCCTGCTGCTTCCCCTCCTTGCCAGACTGTGAGCGCATTTAAACTTGGGCCATGGGTCACCCTTGTCCCTCACAGGAATTGTTATACCTACACACTGGGTGGTTAACAAGTGTTTTGGTGGATGGATGTCCAGACAGACAAAAGGATGGATGGATGGATGGATGGATGGATGGATGGATGGATGGATGGATGGATGGATGGATGGACGGATGGATGGAAAACCCTGGATCTGGTGCTTCCCATGAGAAAGGAGATCTTGGGAACAATAGGAGTATGTTTTCTGTAAGAATGAGCTGAAGAGAAGAAATAAAAAGAGTAATCACAACTAATCACATCACTAGTGGCAGGCACAGTGCAAGGACATGGAGCAAACTTAAAGTTATTTTTATGATAGAAGTTTAATGAGATGAATTGCCACATAAGACATAGAATCACTAAAACAAATGTGTTATGCCTTGTTTCTGATTAAGTGCCTACTTAATTATCAAGGCTGCTTTCGTGCCCATGACTGCCAGCTCCTGGGCAGCTGGAAGCGCTGCCTCCATAGTTCAAACTTCCCTGGCAACGCGGCCGCCCTCCTGTGGGAACAGCATCAGCCACTTCACCTGTGAGGTCTTAGCTGCCCTAAGGTTAGCCTGTGCTGACACGTCCATTAATGTGATCAGTATAGGAGTGACAAATGTGATCTTCCTGGGGATCTCAGTTCTGTTCCTCTTTGTCTCCCACATTTTCATCCTCAGCACCATCCTAAGGATCCCCTCAGCTAAGGGAGGAAAAAGGCCTTCTCCACCTGCTCTGCCCACCTCACAGTTATTGTGGTTGTCTTCCATGGGACCGTCCTCTTCATGTAAGGGCAGGAGAGCGCTGATCATGGGGTGAGACGGGGATCATTAAGTTCTGCCTACAATAAAATGATTTTCATGAAAGTCAGAATAGTGATTACCTCTGGAAGAGAGAGAAGAAGGGACTATAATTGTGAGAAATGAGAGGGATTCTAAGGCACTGGAACATTCTAATTCTTCACCTGTGGTGGTACATGACATGTATTTTATTATTTTTTCTTAAATATCACACATATACTTTTTATACTCTTCTGTATGTATACTTGACAGAAAGAAAATATCACCTGGCCAGGCGTGGCTCAGCGGTTGAGAGTCGACCTAGGATCCAGGCGATCAGGGTTCGATTCCTGGTCAGGGCACTGACCTCCCTCTCCTTTCCTCTCTCCCTCTCCTTTCCTTTCTCCCTCTCCTTTCCTCTCTCTGAAATCAATAAAGATATATATGTATATTTTAAAAAAAGAATATATCAATGCAAGGAATAATGATTTATGACCATGAATGTGGCATATATTTGATTCTAAGATTTTTAGAAGCCAATGCACAATGCAGGCTTGTTTCATTTGTGAAAGAAGTGGAAGGAATCACCCAAGTCTTTTCTTTGTTCCTGACACTGGGCAGGCTCCTCTTGGACACCAAAGACATCTGTGGAACGAGAGCTCAACACATGTGCCACCCATCATCTCCAGTATTAGTATTAGACTGAAGGGGAAAACTAGAATGTGGTTGAGAAACTAGAGCATGTCAGAAAAGTGTTCCTGGTTTAAGATGCTTCTGTCTGCTGGCTGGGTGGTCACAGCTCTCAGGTGGGACCTTGGAAGTGGAGGATACCAGATCCCAATGGTAAACCAGCCGTGCTTTCACAGAAGCACAGCTACGGGATACTCACGCATACACACGTAAGAACTTCATACAACAGGACACCACTTTTGTGATCAATGGGTCTTTTTCAAGTCTGCAGCTGCTGTGAAACTCTCCTTGCAAGACCCCAGACCATGCTCATTTATGACCCTCCCCCAATGCCCCTTTAAAGGCCTGGCCTATGGTAGGAGCTCAGAATCTATTTGGTGGGACACAGATAAGAGGATACCTTCTAGGTCACTTGCTTCTTTCCAAGTGAATTTGGAAATGGACAAGGGTACTACTGAGCTACAAGGATTTGTCCTGTTCCGTGGGTTTCACTTTCTCTTATGTCTATCACAGGCTCTGGGTGAGCATTCTCACTGATTGAGGGTGATGTTAATTCTGGAAGGACCAGAATGACCCTTCTTCACTGGTGCTTTCAATAGCTCAGCAGGATGGGTACAAAGGGAGGGAGGGGGAAAAAGTATTTCTGGAGGGACTTCAGAATAAATTGGATCTTAGGGACATAATCCCAGATGTATAGAGTTTCTAAACTTTGTCACTTTAGTTTCTAAACTTTAAATTGCTTCAGGGACTCACATAATCCCAATAGGAGGGTAGGATTTAAATGGCTTCATATATGCAATAGATGATCCTTTGTGGATTTTACCCAGACAAGAAAACTTAGCTTTCACCCATTTCAGGCTCTAACTCCTCTTGCTGCTACTTCAGACCAGATTGGCTATTTTCGGACCCTGGACTATTCCCAGACCTCCGAGAAGTAATTTTCTTCATCAGTCTATTTACAAAAAAAAAAAGGTAAGAGAGTACTTTTAAAAGAAGGTGGACGTTCTTGTGGTCCCAGCCCCATTACTGGCTTCATCCCTTAAGACTAAGCGGCATGGGGGTAACTTGAAGGAGAGGGAAAAGGGAATCTCAGTGGTGTGACAGAAAGTCCAAGAATGAGAAGTTCATGAGATCATTTAGGCCCTGGGATGGAATACCCCTAAAAAGAATCCATTCCAAAGTGAATGTTAGGGAAACAAGTCCCGGAGAGGAAAGTGGACTTAATGATTCCCACACATTGAGTGATTGGTAAAGGCCACTTCTTCTGGCAGGTGCTCCAGAGGAGTTTGTCAGGCAAGAGAATAAATGAATGAATTCGTGAGCGAATGAATGAATAGCACAGGGGCCTGTAGACTGTCAGAGAGAACTGTAAAAGAGGAAGAAAGTCATATCCAAAAGTACTTGGAGAGGGTAATCGTTGGGAATTGAGGATGAAGATCAGTTTGTTCTTCTGGACCTATGTCCCAAAGAGGAATAAAAACTTACAAACGAAATATAACACTTCTCACAAAATTGATTAAATGAATCAGCCACACATGGTATAACTTAACGTAAATGAGCAATTCCTATCTTGAATGTGATTAGGAATATTAAGCCAAACCAGAGGACATTTCAAATATCCCTATGGGGTGGCCAAATACGTCAAGTAGATTTTGATCTAATTCTCTGCATTTTACTTAGAACAACACAGAGAACCACCTACGTTGCCAGAGCAGTTCTCCATCTGCTGAGCAAGGCGAGTTTCTTCACTGGCTTTCTGGCCACTTTAGGCATCAGAGAATCATGAAGCTGGCTTTCTGAGTTCCTGCAGGTGACAGAGTAGATGCACCATGGACAGGTCCAATCGGACCTCCCCGGTGGTGGGGTTCGTTCTCCTGGGCCTCTCTGCCCACCCAAAGCTGGTGAATACATTCTTTGTGCTCATCCTGCTGATGTACCTGGTGATCCTGCTGGGCAATGGGGTCCTCATCCTGGTGACCATCCTTGACTCCCGCCTGCACACACCCATGTACTTCTTCCTGGGGAACCTCTCCTTCCTGGACATCTGCTACACAACCTCCTCAGTCCCCCTCATTCTTGACAGCTTCCTGACCCCCAGGAAAACTATACCCTTCTCAGCCTGTTTTGGGCAGATGTTTCTCTCCTTTGCCATGGGAGCCACCGAGTGTGTGCTTCTGGGCATGATGGCGTTTGATCGCTATGTGGCCATCTGCAGACCCCTTAGATACCCTGAGATCATGAGCAAGGCTGCCTACGTGCCCATGGCTGCTGGCTCCTGGGTAGCTGGAAGCTCCACTGCCATGGTGCAGACATCCTTAGCAATGAGACTGCCCTTCTGTGGGGACAACATCATCAACCACTTCACCTGTGAGATCCTAGCTGTTCTGAAGTTGGCCTGTGCTGACATCTCCATCAATATAATCAGTATGGCCGTAGCCAATGTGATCTTCCTGGGCATCCCAGTTCTGTTCATCTCTTTCTCCTATGTGTTCATCATTGCTGCCATCCTGAGGATCCCCTCAGCCGAGGGAAGGAGAAAGGCCTTCTCTACCTGCTCTGCCCACCTCACAGTCGTGATCGTCTTCTATGGGACCATCTTCTTCATGTATGGGAAACCCAAATCCAAGGACTCACGAGGAGCAGACAAAGAGGACCTTTCTGACAAGTTCATCTCCCTCTTCTATGGGGTGGTGACCCCCATGCTGAACCCCATCATCTACAGCCTGAGGAACAAGGACGTGAAGGCTGCTGTGAAGAACCTGGTATTTCGCAAACATTTCTCCCAGTGATGATGGAGAAGTTCTGATGATTCTCTGCTCCCTGGTTGCTCTTACCTGAGACGTCAGAGGACAAGATGAAGGGCCAACTACATCAAAGGTTATTTGGTAAAACTAATCCCACAGAATGGCTGTGTGTGGACAGGAAACAGGACTTTTTTCACCCCATTCTATAAGCAATTCTATAAAAGTATATTCCTGATGGTAAAGCCTTATAGTTCTCTGTCTCTGTGGTGTATAGTGAACAAATTGATGTCAAAGAAAAGTAACACCGAGTTTTATTGTTTAACTTATAAAAAGCTCTAGTCTGAAGGTCTGTCACTCAATAGCTCTTTGGCTTCTTTCTTTGAATGTATTTGAATGGGTCCTTACTTTTATTTTACCTTTCACTCTTCCTGTTCCATATTAAATAGTAATAAGATTTTTATCTTTATCTTCATTGTTTCTTTCTCTTTATTAATTCTTAAAACTGTTTCCTAAATTGTTCACTCAGTAAGTCTCCATAATTAACCCCTTTCCCTTCTCCTTAATCAAGGTCCCCACCAGAAAATCATTCACACTCTTGGAGCAGAGAGGGCAATGAGGAAGATGCGGCAAAGCAGGTGCAAGAGCCAAAGGTTCAGACTTCTTGTCTTTTCCCTTTTTAAAAATGTTATTCGTCTCTGGGTTCTGTCTCTAGATAGCATTGGCCTCCTATGGGTCATCTGAGTAATGCAGAAGCTGATATGTGTCTTGGAGGGTCAGGTTAATTCTATAATCACCTGACTTTGTTTGACCAAGCATGCAGCCAAGTGGCAATCAGCACTTGCTTTCTAACTAAGAATCCCCAAAGCCACACAGAGGTCAGAGGGAGGTGGAAGTGATGCTCAGCAGGAGACATCTAAGAATCACCAGCAAGATCGCAAGGTCGGTGAGGAATTCCAAGCCAGCTCCCAATAGTAATCAATCTAGAAGTCCAGGGAAAAGAGTGAGCAGAATGGAAAACCTCTGATAGTTCATATAGACTTTTAATCCAATAGAGAGGAAACAAATCAACAGCCCAAACAGTGTTTGCTAAAGGAGAGTTACTGCAGGAAGATGGTGTAAATGTTTAAGAAAATTATCATTCAAGATAAATTCAAGATAAACTCTTTTGGGGGACAGGAATACTTTCATATTTTTACACTTATTCAAATGTATTATTTCAGCTTCATAGTTTGGGTCAGTGATTTTTCAGGCCTTTATTCTAGTGACTAAAAACCTAATGAAATCTTTAAGCTGAAACTCCAAATGGAGGCAGAATGGAGGTAGGAGATGGTGGAGGGAGTAGGGTTGTACCAGCCCAGACTGCCCTTCATCTCCAACTCCCAAGGGCTCCTCAACCCAGAGTGACCACCCAGCTCAGATGAGATCCATACTATTGTTGCTATGAAAATTAGAAATCTTATAAGTATACTTTTGCTCCATACTCAGAAATAAATTTGAAAATCTTAGGGAAAAATATAAGAAAAAATAAATTACCCAGTTAATCATTAAAGAGATAGACAACCTAAAAACAACAACTACCTAAGAAGAAATTGAGAAATTGTCATGCCAGGCCCAGAGAGTTTCACAGAAGAATGTTATTAAATATTCAGGAAACAGAGGGTTTTAATACTGTTCAAATAATTACAGAGCATACAGCAAGAATATCTTCCACATTCCTTTAACTAAATCAGCAGAACATTGATGTTGGAACATAAAAAACATGACAAAGATGGTCCAGTGGGGAAAACCAGAGACTCACCTCACTTTTGTATGAATGTGTGTGTTCGTGTATACATATATAAGAGAATTCAGCAACACATTAAAATAATAACACAGGGTGGGGCAAAAGTAAGCTTACAGTTTTGAGTACTCGAAAAAGAGTTTATCCTTATATCAGTATTTCTTAATTATTGTATTATTTTCCATGTGAATATCTGTAAACCTACTTTGCCCCACCCTGTATACTATATGCAAGTGTATTTATTTGAAAAATGTAAAGGTGGAACAATTTAAGGATATCTACTGGAATAATTCACCACATTCACAGGTCAAGGGAGGAAAAAAGTGATGATTTCAGTAGATTTCCCAAAGTTATTTTAAAAAGCTAAAAACTTCTAATAAAATAAGAATTGGTGTGTTCTTTAAAAAAAATAAATTTATGTCTCTAATAAAAAGTCCGCATCACATCTAATGATGAATCAGTAGATCAGACTCACTATAATTTTACATTGTTTTAGAAATACCAACCATCAACTTAGAGAACAGAAAGAAATATAAAGTGAAAATAGAAGAAAGTAGGGAATACTAGTAATTTTATACATGGACAAGAAAGGAAAGTTGATCAAAAGCATTTTTTTAACCTTCACCTGAGTGTATGTTTTTATTGATTTAAGAGAAAGAGGAAGGGAAAGAGAAAGAGCTACGTGAGAGAGAAACATCGATCAGTTGCCTCCCGTGTGCACCGCGACCAGGGAATGAACACACAACCTGGGCATGAGCCCCAACCAGGAATCAAACCCGTTGCCTTTTGCTGTACAGGATGATGCTCCAACTGAGCTTTTTGGGCCAATGCAAAAAAAGCGATTTTTTTAAAAATAGAGGAATTCAACAAAAAAGTTTATTATAAAACTAACATGCAAAAATCAAATTTTTCATACAGCAACAGGAGAAAATATAATGGAGGAGGGGAAGAATTCATGTATATTAGCAATGAATTGGGGGAGGGGACAAATACTTAAAAAGGAAGTTAAGAATTCACAATACTTAAGTGAATAAAAGTATACGACTCTATTGAAAAAACTCAGAAGAATATTTAAACAAATTGAAATATATAACTTAGATATAAAATCTCATTAGTGATAACACCCGAAGTGCCCTAAACTAATATAGGAATTCAATTTGATCCCAATCACTGAGTTTCTGATGAAACACCAGGAGGGCCGCTCATCTGTTTTGGTTTTGAGAGCGTGTGGGTTCCACTCTGCACCCTACCCCTGGCTTTAGCGTATGCCCTGCAGCACTGCCCACGGCACCGGAGTTCACCTGTCCTTGCATGATTTATGCCCTGGTGCCTCCTTTGTACTTCAGTGAATGTAGGTTCTATTGGGCATCTTCTTCCAGAAGAGCCTGGTTTTATCACAGTTAAAGACTTGCTTTGGATGCTATTCTGTCTCCTTAGTCAACTTCTTCAACTCTGCAGGAAACGTGGCAGCAACCTCATCAGCAGGTGCAGCCTCTCCAGTAATGTTCATATTTTCCAGTCCAAGCCTATTCCTGACTCTGTAGCTCCCTTACTTGTAGTAAAGCAGTAATCTTGGTGTCACTCGTTCCAGGGCTCCTTGCTGTATAGGCTCAGTGCTTTCTGGCACAATACGTGGTTCTCAAATGAAACGCATTTTGTGTTTGCCTTTTACCCAAAATTTAATACCTTTTCCATCTTAACTAAACACTTCGTGCTCACTGTGGCTGTAACTTTTGCAGTTTGAGGTTTAACAGCAAAACTAGCAATAACTTCTACGTCCTTCACAATTTCACCCATTGAAGATTTGTTCTTACCATAGCTCTTAGCGACGTCAGCATACTATTTTTTTCTTTCTTTAAGCTGAAAACGTTCCCCTTTTCATGTAAAGGAAGCACTTTATGGCTTCTTTTTGGCATGTCCAAACTGCCAGCCTCACTACTGTGCTTCGGGGCCATTATTAAGTAAAGTAAGGGTTATTGGAGCACAAGCATCAGGAACAGTGACAGTCCATCTGATACCTGAGATGGCAACTAAGTGACTGACAGGCAGGTATGGCGTGGATGCGCTGGACGAAGGGATGACTCACGTTCCAGGCTGGGGCCACGTGAAAGGCGCAACACTACTCAGAGGGTCACAATTTAAAGCTTATTATTTCTGAAATTTCCCATTTAATATTTTTGGACTGTAGTTGACTGTGGGTAACTGAAACCGTGGAAAGTGAAATTGCAAATAAGGGGGGGAGGGACTACTGTAGACAGCTCTGTGATGCTGGACTTGAACTCCAAACCATTATTTCTGCTTTGCCAGCCGGCTCCCTAAGGGCGCTGCCCATAGGGGGTGCAGGAGGGAGAGTGGAAGGCTGGACGGGGTGGGGAGGGGGAAGGGACTCGTTCTTTCCCTCTGTTTCCTGTTCCTGCCCAGGTTGCCCCCGCAAGGCCCTTGGGTGCAGCCCAGGAGCAGCAGGAGTGTTTCCTACATCAGTTGGGTCCAATGACGTGCATCTTTCCGCATTCTCAGAACCAGGCCCATTGTTCTGGGTCTCGTTTTCTAAGGCTCCCTCCCCAAACACCAAGATAAATTCCAGAGGAATCAAAGATTAAAATATCAACAATAAAAAAGGTTCTCGATGAGGGGGAAACATGAGGAGGATCCTGAAAAAGGGCAGTTTATTCTGAAGAACCCATGATGCTTCACAAGCCAACCCCCATCCGGTTACTCTGTTCTCCTAAAACAAGCAGCTGCCCCGGCTCAAAGGGCCTGGGCAGTGCCGCGGCTCAGTTAGGGCCCTAAAAGATGGCACTGGCGCAGGAATTTCACTCCTGTGTGAGATCCTGGAGACAAGCATCAGAATCTTGGGGCAGGAAAGAGAAGGAACACTGGTACCTAGAGGGTCAGGTTGGTGATTCCTGGGCCATAGAGGGCAGGGCTGTGGCTTCCAGGTCAGGGTCGCTGGAAGAGCTGGAGAGCCTCTCTGGCCCTGAGCGGAGGATGCCCCAGGTTTCACTAGGCTTTGCAGCTTAGGGCCTATTAAAGGACTCTCACCTGGCCACCGTCTCACACCCCGATCCACGGGGGCAGATTGCAGTGCCTGCCTCACTCTCAGGATGGCAGCTGCCTAAGAGTGCCAGCTGCAGGGCACCCAGCCGCTAGACAGAGCAAACAAGCCAAAGAAACAAGCCTCCCAGTGTAATCGAACCACTAGGGGAACAAAACATGCCCAGAGCGCTCCAGGAGATTCAAGCCCAGCACAAAACAGTCTTTCTGATAAGAAGGCAGACCGGACACTTGTACACAGTGAAGTTTGGAAGCAAAAACATGGTATGATGTAATTGGAGGAGAAAGCAAGGTCAGAGGAAGGTGGGTGGGGAGTAAATAAGAAAGACTTGAAAGTGTTCGGCGGGAAATGCCAGGATTTGAATCCAATCTGTCCAGCTCGGAAGCCCACGCCCGCTGGGCCCGGCCTAGCGGCGCTTAGCCAGGCTTCCAGCGGGACGCAGAGATGGGCACGAATGCGAACAGACTGGCAGCTTCCACGAGGCTTCGGAAGAAAATGGGCAGACGGGCAAGATTCTGTTCTTTCCCCCAGAGGGGCTTTCACTGCCCAGCACGGCTCAACTCCTCCTGGAACGGGACCGACGCTGCGCTGGCTCCGGCAGGCAGCGGCAGGCTTCAGTCCGGTTTCTTCAGAAGCCACCAAGTAAATGCCACTTGAGAAAATCCTGGAACAGCTTTGTGGAAGCACTAAAACTTTCAGCCCCCACACACCGTGCCCCTCAAGTCTGGCTGAAAGAAAACACAGAGAGAATTTAGGCCCAGGGCCCTGGCAAAAGGCGAGGGCATGGCAAAGGCTCGCCTGCCGTCTCCGCCTCGGCACCCTTCTGGAGGCTTTAGCTCACGGTTACCAAGTGTGGCCCCCGGTAAAGAGTTTGGTGGCTGCCCCTTCCTGGCCCCCCCAGCTCCTCGCCTACCCCGTACCCCGTGTAACGACCCTTCTGTAGTGACCCTTCTGTGGCTTTGAAAAGTTATACCACTTTCCAGACTGTGACTTTTTTTTCTAATATAACCTATGTTTTCACCCAATGACATACGCTACAAGAAGCAGTATTTTTAACTTTATGGTTTCAGGCAAAGATACACTCACCAGCTTATTACTCAGCCCAGCAGTTTCTAGTTGGAGAATATCATAGGGAAAAAAATAGGAATCACTTGTCACATAGAGATAGACCCAAAACATTGCCAAGTGAGAGGGACGAAGGGGCAGGCCGCTGCTTCTGTGACTTTAGTGGGCTGTGCACATAGTTTTTCACCTTTTGGAGCGTTTATGTATTTATTTTTATTTTGCGCTAAACATATTTTCTGTGGTGTAACTTTATTTATAGTGCGATTTGAATGCAAGATTACTGTGAACCCCTAAATTGTTGAAGTATCGTTGAAGAAAACAGTGCAGAGAGAGGACAGCACCTTCCAAAGAATCTCTTTTCCATCACCCTCACCCACTTTGGTAAGTACTATAAACTTTATTCTATTACATTAAAACACAAACCCTGTTTTCTAATTACTATTTGTTACATAAACTTGTTTTCATTGTTCAATTAAGATATATATATATATATATATATATATATACAGTATCTGTGAGTACTCTTAGGGTATTTTGGGTCAGAATGAAATGCATCATAATTTTCCCCATTAATAGAAAATGTTTTTCATCTAATGATTTTTTCCCCCCTTAACTATAAAGTTTTCAGGAAAAAATTGACAGCTTTAAGCAAAGGCTAGGTGTGTACTTTGGATTAGCAATGCCCTCTGCAGAGTAAAAACAAAGTCATGTTGCCTCATGGAGCTCATGGCTACTATCTTGGGAACCAATGGAAGCAGCTGGAAAATTTAAGTCTTTGGGATTCACTGCACCTGCCCCTATTCCTTGCTGTAGGCAGAAGACGACATTCTCAACACATGGGGTTTGTGATCCTAAGGACCGAGGTTTGGCCTCTTACCAGTAAGAGGAAATGACTAGAAACCCACTGACTAAGGCCCGTGAAGACTCAAGTAAACATACAGAAATGGGGGGGAGTCCGTGAGGATGAAGCCGGGCCGAATGCAGCAGAGCCCCGCGGTACAGCTGACACAGGCGGCAGCTAGTCCTCTGCCTCGGGCAGGTCTGCAGAGCCAGGACCCAGGGGCGCTGCAGGGTCCCTCCATCCTCAGTCTCCAGAGTCTCCAGGAGCTGCTTTGCCATCCCAATGGTGTGGCCCTTGTCCTCACTGCTCAAGACAGCAGCTAAAGCGCCAGCTCTCACACCGTGTTCCAGGCAATGGGATGGAAAGAGTGACAAAGAGGAAGCGTAGTGTGATGGTAAATTTTCTACGGCAACTTGACTGGCCGCAGGAACCCCTGGTGTATGGACGTGAGCAAAGGGGGGGGGGGGGGGGCGGGGAAATGGGGGACATCTACAAGAGTGTCAACAATTTAAAAAACAAAATAAAAGCATTTTATGTAGGTGTGTCTTTGAGGGTGTTTCCAAATGAGATTAGCATTTGAATCTGTGAATTTAATAAAGTAGATCTCCCTCAGTGTGAATTGGCCTCGTCCAAACTGATGGGGACCTGAGTCGTACAAAAGGTGGAGGAAGGAGGGATTCGCTGCGATATCTCATCTCTTCTCATCTCATCTCATCTCATCTCATCATCTCATCTCATCTCATCTCATCTCATCATCTCATCTCATCTCATCTCATCTCATCTCATCTCATCTCATCTCATCTCATCTCATCTCCTCATCTCATCTCATCTCATCTCATCTCATCTCATCTCATCTCATCTCATCTCATCTCATCTCATCTCATCTCATCTCATCTCATCTCATCCCATCCCATCCCATCCCATCCCATCCCATCCCATCCCATCCCATCCCATCCCATCCCATCCCATCTCATCTCTTCCTGCCTCAGAATGGGATTTATGCTGTCAGTTCCCCTGGTTCTCAAGCCTTTGGACTCAGACCGTCTCCAGGACTGTGGAATTTCCCAGCCTTTACAATCGTGTGAACCAATTTTTCATAATAAATCACACACACTCTCACACCTCACACGTTGTTGGTTCTGTTTCTCTGGAGAATCCTGACTGACACAGGCAGCAAAGGGCATATGCCAGCTGTCCTGTAAGAAAGGTTTCTAGAAGCTGTCATGCTAGTGTAAAAGCCTAAAAACCACTTTGGAGCAGAATTGGTTTCCCCAATAGTGTGATACATGTACATTCCTCCACTTACCAACTTTTGCAAATAGTCCTCAAAGTGCACAACTGAATCTTCTGGCAGAAAATCCCAAGTCTCAAGAGGCATCGGGGCCTGATGCTTTAATTAATCCCATTTCACCAAACTTGGGACATGCAAGGGGCCTGCAGAAACCACCAAGAGGTGTTCAAAGCTGGTTCACCATCCATTTGAAAATACCGAAGATTGGTAACATTTTGATTCATCCCACAGGTGTTAAATGTCTATAGTTATAATGTGGGGTGATAGACGGGTACTAGACTTCTCGGAATGACCATCTCGTAACTTGTATAAATGTCTCATATCACTATGTTGTACACCTGAAAGTAATATATGTCAACTGTGATTGAATTTTTAAAAAAAATTTTTAATGTCTATAGTTATGGTCCATAGGCTTTGTTAAAGGCTCCTACTCTACCCACATTTACAATCCAAATTTAGTGTTAGTGTTCCGTAACCCTTAAGTTCCTCAGTGCTCTCTCTCAAGTGCTCACCTCTAAGGAAATACAAAGTTCTTACAAGAAGTCTCAGGTGACTTTGCCTTCCTGGGCTGTAACAGGGATACTTGGGAGCCAACTTCTGTTTCTGCAGGTTAATCACAGGCTTCAGCATCTGAGTAACAAGGACTTGGAAGGTGCTGAGCTCTTCAAAACCCCTCTCTGGCTGGCCGCGCCTTGGGATAGGAACCGGTGGGAGATGCAGACGCGCCTTCCAGCTGTGGGTGTGAGGGAGCAGCCGGGGCCTGATTTGCATCTAGATTGGGTGCCCTGAGACCTTATCAGCATGTATATCCTCGCTGTTGTTGTGTTGGTTTTTTACCAAAGCTGTTGTCACACCTTGCTTGTGGGTTTTGTTTTCAACCATTCTCAATCAAATGGGATTTACATTTTTAATAGCCACAATTATCCTTGTTTAAATTGTTTAAGGCAGTGACTTTATAGTTTTATGGGATCTTTTTAGCTTAACTGAGAAGAGTTCATGCTTCAGATTGGTAATTAAAAAAAATATTGACCACCAGGATTTCAGATACATAGTGAGAAAGCCACTTTATTTTCTGGTCAAACTTTTCAGACAATTTAATAGAAAACTTTTGCCCTGGCTGGGTAGCTCAGTTGGTTAAAGCATTGTCCGCATACCCCAAGGTTGTGATTTCAATTCCTGGTCAGGGCACATACAAAAATCTACCAATGAATGTGTAAAAAAGTGGATCAACAAATCGATGTCTCTCTTCTTCCCTTCCTTTCTCTCTAAAATCAATTTTTAAAAAAGAAAATTTATAAAAAGAAAAGGAAACTTAATTATGTGGGTTAATTACATTTGAAACTGAGGTTGAGAATGTTATTAGGTCTCCGAGTTGGTAGGTTTGTTAATTAGTTTTTACATTGAGATTTCCAACCTATAGGAGGAGCTTGATATTTTAAAACTATTTGCATCTTGCTAAAATCTTTAAAGTCAGAGAAAATACTTTAATTGGGTGGTCTTGTTACATGGAATCTGAGGCTGGTGCAGACAGTCTGAGGCGTGTGGGCTGCGAAGCTCTACAAGGGGATCCAGGGACCCACTTCTTTCTTTTTGCTCCCCTCTCCCCCAGGCCATTGTTTTCATTCAAATGAGCAAAGCTAATTCACTACTTTATTTTAAGCACTTCATCCCAAAGAAAGGGGACCAAAGAAAGAATGGACAGTTTCTTCTGAAGGACTTGACCTGGCAGTTGAAAACATCATTTTCACTCAATTCCATTGGCCAGAATTTAGTCAAATGGTCACACCCAGAAACAAAGGATGGTGAGAAATATAGTGTTTAGCTGGAAAGCCATGTGCTCAGTTAAAATTTACGGGTTTCTATTAGTGAAAAGGGGAATGAAAAATGGATATTGAAAGGTTATTGGTCTCTGCCACAATGACATTTGTCTCATGAATGACTGCTGGATCATGGCTAGTGCTTGACTGATGATTGGGAATGTTTGGAAAAGGGGTTTGATAATTCTGGAAGGTGATTAGTTTAGGGGATATTTTGGTTTCTAGAGGGTTAATTAAGTTTAGCGCTGACTAGGCCTGAGGAAAGGAAGACCATTAAGTGTGTTGGGATTTACATGATTATATTTGAGGAGGTTGATTGAATTAGTTGATAAGAACTTTGATAATATATATAATTCCTGGTTTCATATTAAAATACAAATAAAGGGTTCAGCTATAAGTTTGGTCAATTTGAGAAGTAATCTTTTTGATTTGCCAAATATTAAAAGTTTGAAGTAAAAATGGGCTATTTAGTTATTCAGAAAAATAAGTGTCCCATTCTCTCTCTTGCCTTTCCTTGTGCATTGTATGTCAGTGTCAATATTCATTCCATTTGAGGTCCATCTGGTCTCTTAAAAAGCTAGCCACAAATAGCTCTCAATAGCACCTCTCGGAAGACACCAAAGAAGTAAATCCGATCCTAAGCAAAATCTAGTAGCTTGCCAATATTTTCACCAGTCAGGAATTACAGGAATTTAGTCACAGAATTTGAAAATAAATTGAAGTCTCTTTTTAGCCATTTTTTGTTTTTAGTAGAGACCAAGATCCCATTCATTGCAAAATGTTTTCATAGGCATGAATGCTTGTGTTTGATCCAGGAATAATAAGTGATTGACTATTACCCAGCAGCAGGGTGGGGTAGGATTCCTGGCACTTTTTTTTTTTAAGCAAAGGAAAAAACAACTGAACAGAAATTTGTTGTTTCAACAGCTTTTTTTTGGAAATGTAGATGAAAGAGACTAAGGATATATGTTTTTAAAATCTTCATTGCAATAATTTAAAATGTGATTGCACAAAACTAGTGGGAATACAGTTTTAAGTCAATGTAAGTTATCTGACCTATGTGTTGCCATTAGGGGCATCAGCTAACAAGGCATCTTCAGTTTATTAAGTTTTTTATCTTAATGGGTTCTGAGTTCAAATGTTTTCTTTTTAAATATAAATATTGGTTTTGCTAAAGCTAATTTGAAATTCTTGAGTTTTGACTTGAGTGGGCACAGAAAAGATCACTTTTGTTGGAAGCAGCTGGGAAATCCAATGTTGGAATTTAAAAACAGCCAATGTTTTAAGTCATTACATTTCACTGTACAAATCTTTACGATGTGGAGTAAAATTTAAAATTCTTTTTAGATAAAACTTTGATGCTAAGCATTACAAAAGAAAGGTTTGTATCATTTAAAAAGTGCTCTAAATCAGCAAGTCTCAAACTTTTTGTCCCGATGATTAGCAAAAACTAAAAGACATCATATAGGATGTTGAGGGAAAGAAACACTCATATCTGTTGATGCTCATGTAAACCAGGTCCATTGTTTCAATATAATGCTATAATATTAGGTAGACATGCAGGATAAGGAGACTAAATAAAGAAAAGAAAATTCAACCATCTTTCCAAGAGAGAAAACTAAGAGGCCTAAAGGTCAAAAGTCCTGTTTCGCCCAGCCGGCCAGGCTCAGAGGTTGAGCGCTGGCCTAGGATCCAGGCGATCAGGGTTCAATTGGCGATCAGGGCACATGCCCCAGTTGCGGGCTCCATCCCCAGTCGGGGGCCTGCAGGAGGCAGCTGATCAATGACTCTCATCATTGATGTTTCTATCTCCCTCTCTTCTTCTCTCTGAAATCAATAAAAACATATTTAAAAAAAAAAAAAAAAAGTCCTGTTTCACAAGTGGAGTCCCCATGCATTTACTGTTGGGTTGCCAGATTTACCAAAAGGAAAAAAAAAGCCCAATTCAATTTGAATTTCAGATAAACAATGAATTTTTTTAATATAAATATGTCTATATACTAAGTATAGGACATAGTTATACTTTTTTCAGAATATGTTTTTATTGATCTCAGAGAGAAGAAGGGAGAAGGAAAGAGAGGTAGAAACATCGCCCCCTCCTTCCCCCCTCCCTCTCCCTCCCTCCCCCTCCCTCTCCCTCCCTCCCCATCTCTCTCCCTCTCTCCTCCCTCCCTTCCCCTCTCTCTGAAAAGCAATGGGGAAAATATCCTTGGGTGAGGATTTAAAAAAAAGCTCAGGCTTCCATTTCTATCTTCACACTTACACACTTACTAACCACAAAAAATAGGCAAGTTGCTTGACCTTGAGATTATGAATAATTTTAAACATACACAAAAGTAAAATCATTTAGTGAATAATCATGACTTATTCATCACTCAGCTTCAACAGTGATCAACTCATGACCAATTTTCTTTATGTTCTTACCCCACTTTTCTTACCCCATCACTATTTTGAGGCAAGTCCCAAACACTGTATCACTACACCTATAAAATATGTGTACTATATACAGACATATATAAAACATGACTATTTAAACATAACACATTAATACCATGTATAAAATTTTGTAATTTCTTAATATCATCAAATATTGAATCATTTCCAAATTTGAAATTTCCAGTTATCTCAGTGCGTTTCTGTGAACTTTGCTCCCCCTTCAGTTACTTGCCACCACTAACTGCACTCGTGGGCCAGATAGGACATTGTCCCCAGAGCTTTGGAGCAGAAACGTCACATTCCAAACTTCTAATTGCTTCTGGGATCAGCCCCTTTGCTGGCAATAGTTGCTAGATCTTCACATCAACTCAAAGAGGGAGACAAGCTGAATTTCTTTCCACATTTTGCAGGTGAGAAACCTGAGCCTCGGAAAAGAAATGGAGTTCCTCATGCTCAGAGGGTGAGCCAGGACTCTGCACCCAAATCCCCTTCGGATACCCCCGGCCAAGGCTACTTCTTTCCATTTCCCCTTTTTTGGTTGTTGTTGTTTTCAATCCAAATGATGATTTTTTTTTAAGAGTAGACAATAACACATGCCCATTGTAGGAAATTTGGACAAAATAAAAACAGTATTAGAAGGAATTACATTCTCTGGGTTTAACTGCTCTAAACGGTTGGAAGTAATTTCTTTCTGTTTGATCACTTTTATACATAGATATTTTTATGTGATTGAGATTATATGTGCACATCTATACCTATGATTCACTTAATTTTCTATACATCCATCCTTGCTGTGTTAATAAAATCTCTTTGTTGACATCATTTTAATGTGTGAATAATTTTTCGTTTCATGAATATGCCATAATGATTGAGTTGCCATGTATGGGTGGACAGTTTCTTTGTCTCCAATGTTTCTCTTATAAATAATGATGAGAGGAACATCTTTGTTAAGGAAACTTGATCCACTTCTTTGATTGTTTTCTTAGAACTGAATTCTAGAAGGGATTGCTGGTTCAACAGGTATATGGACCCTGACACTCTCACCAGCAGGTGCTCAAGGAAATCTCTCTCAAGTCGATACACTGTCATTCAGAAGCAAAGTAACTTCTAAATTAGTTAAGTAAATTTAACATAAAATTGTATTCTTTAACTTTGCAAAATATGCTTTGAATGTTTTGAATCATATTGGTCTTATGCCTGACAGCTTTGGTAGATGTAAAATCTACTACACATTTTAGCCGAAACAAGGTGAATATATTATGGGATCATATGAAATTTCTAGATGCCACTGGAGTAAGTTAAGTGGCTCCTATTGTATCTAAGGGTCCCAGGTAGCAGGAGTCCACAAGAATGGGCCTCAGAGCAACACAAAGTACCCAGCACAGGCACACTATAGTGCTTAACACATGGTAGTGTTCAATAACTATTCATTATTGAATGAATGAATGAATGAATGAATGAATGAATGAATGAATGAAGTGGAAAGCTTTCACTATAAAGAATGTGCATTAGATTTTGGCTTCTTATGAAGAAAGACAAACTTGAACTACCATTGAGAGGGAGTAAACTAGAAGGGCTTTGTAAAGTGTAAGCCACTAGATAAATGGAGATGATTATCATTATATTAACATAGAATTGTGTTAGACGCTATGTGCTCTGTAAAAATGGACAGGACATAGTGCCTGCTCACGCGAATAAAGATGTCAGCCAGTTGAGATGCTCACAGAAAGCTCTTGTCCAAAAGAAATTGTTCATTGTAACTACACTAAATTTCTGAGCATATTGGAGCCTATTTAAAGAGAACCTTTAGGAAAGTAATCATGTTCATTTTAAGAACAGAACTTTGAAAATTAATTGTTTTCAAACACTAATAAAAATTAATGTTTATCAAAAATTAGTTGTATGTGGGGGAAAAATACTTTGTCAATAAAGTTTAATTTACTGTAAAGTAAGTGGATCCCATTTCTGGTTTCTGTAATTTGCACCATGAAATTATCTAGCTGCTGTAAGTACACAAGAGTGGCACCTAGTGGCCATTTCCATAAACTACAGCTCCTTGAAAGGTCAAGTCAGAGAGCCTAGTGGTTGTCATCCACTCATCTTGCTGGTGGTTGCGAGATTTCCCAGATGTATAAAAGTTTTTTAAATGGAGACTTATATGGAGTTGCCAAGACTAGATGGTCCTCATCTAATTCATCTTTCCTGTCGCTGATGCCACATTATAAGCAATGGTGTGCTGGAGCGGGTTCACATAGGCTTGAGAGAGCCAGTTGTGCCCATCTCTTTCCACTCTCGGTGACATCACACAGGTAACTTGAAATTGACCATAGTGGGAGTTTTTCTACCCCCCCCTCAGGAATTGTCAAATGCCATATATCAGGGTGTTTGTTTGTTTTTAGAGAGTCAGTTTACCAGCACACACTCTGGTTCTAAGTGTGTGTTTGTGGCCTGATCTACTTCTAACAGTATGTCATTTTTACAAATAAAATAAATTTTAGTAAGTTTATACACATAGGATACTTATACAAATCTTATGACTAATGTTACAAAAAATAACAAAATTTGGAAGCAAAATAAGCTCTTATGTTGGCAAGTTCAGCAAGTGATTCTGTGTAGCGCTATTCATATTGCTAGTAGATCTGAACGTTAATGTTATTTGAAAACTTCCCAATAAATGATCACTGACATTTCCAAGAGTTTGAGTATTCACTACAGGCTACAATTACTTGTAGATACCTAACAGAAGAGCTACAGAAAGAAGATGTGATTGTTGCAGAATTCTCCAACGTGAAATCAGAAACTACTCTAACAGCTGGATCAGCAAGAGCAATATTGAATGCAGCAGCAAAATCAAGACTAGGGCGGGCAGAAAAAACATTTTTCTCATTAAAAAAGGAAATGAGCCCAGCCTGTGTGGCTCAATTGGTTAGAGTGTCATCCCAATATACCAAAGATGCAGGTTCAATCCCTAGTCAGGGCACATACAAGAGTCAGCCAACGAATGCATAAATAAGTAGGATAACAAATCTGTGTTTCTCTCTTTCTCTGCCTCCTCCTTTTCTTCTTCTCTCTAAAATCAATTTTTAAAAAAACGAACGAGATTTTATGAAGCAACATGTCCCTTAACGCCCAACTTGAAGATGTTTGAGACACACTCTTAATTTGACCAACATTAATGCAAACTAAAAGAACGTTCTATGTCTGAAATATTTGTCACAGAGCAAGATCAATTTATCATTACTGAATGACGAATATTAGTATCAGTTTGAAATTTGGAAACATTATTCTGGATCATCGATGTTCAAGCTTTTTAAAGCAGCGGGCTTCTTTTTATCAAACAAAATCTACCTTGGAAACAGAACATATAAAAGAGGTCAAAATGAAGCTCCAGCTGAAGGAGATAAAGGAAAAGGAGACACGATTCTGTCCTGAACTTTGCGACCAAGTTGCTGGGTGACTCGGGGCCTGTCACTTTGGTGTCTCTGAGTCATAGTTTCCTCATCTGTAAACTATGGTTGACACAGCCCTCCTGAGGCCCCAGGCTTGTGGGAGATGCTGCTGCTGCTGCAAAGCTGTGCAAACCTGGGACACCTGGTAGGGTGTTAGCTGCTGGACTCCACACGCCTGCTGCCACCCTTGCAACATGAGCCCGATGGAGAGAGCAGGACTGGAACCCCAGACTCCACCCCCGGACTGGACTGGAACCCCAGACTCCACCCCCCAGCCTGGCCACTTTTCCTGGGTCTCTCTCTCCCTCTCTCTCTCTCTCTCTCTCTCTGCCAGTGCCTGCCCCTTTTAAGGACTGGCCCTTCAATAGCAACAATGCCTTGGGTTTAAATTAGAGTCATCCAATAACTAGTTGGGATCAGGCAGTAAAAATCAAAAGAGTTTATCTCTCATGTGAAAGTTATGGATTATAAAAAGGGGAGTGTGAATTATGAGAAAGTTCAAAGTTCACTAAAATGGGGGCCAGAAAGTTCTATTTCAGTCTAGAGCTGCCATAAAATGTAGAGGAATCTGTCAGGTCCCTCTCCCTACTTCAGATCACACAGCTGCAAAAGGCCAGGGGGCTTGAATGGCTCTACCTTTCCACTCGGAGAATTCGCGCCGCCTCATCCCCACGCTGAGTGCACAGAGAAAATGGCATTGGTTTTGCTCATCTGTGGTCTGGAGTGGCCTGGCCAAGTGGAGCTCTGGTATTGCTCAGCCCAGAGAGCTCGTTTTGCAAATAAAAACTATTTACCCAACAGTACTAGTAAAGCTGGCTTTTCGTACCATCTTTTAAAAAAATATCACATGTAATAAAAACCAACACATGCTTGTTAAAATAAATTCAAATACAAAAGTATACAAAGTAAGTTTCTTCCTCCCTCCAAGCCCGTCCCCAGTGGTAATCATATCCTTCCAGACTTTTCTCGGCATTTATACAGACACATATACTTATGTGTAATTTAGGAGTGTTCTCGTTTGGTTTGGTTTTCTTAGGGAGAGGGATATTTCTTTACTCGCCTTTTCTTTTCTTTTCTTTTCTTTTTTATGAGACCATTCTGTAACCGGCTGTTTTTCTCTGTTTGTAATGGGTGGTTTCCGAGTCAGTTCATTTTTGTAACGGCTGTCCATTCATTTTGTGGATGTGCCGTAATTGGTTTATTTCCTATGGATGATACTTGGGGCTTTATAATGTTTTGCTATTAAGAATAATACTGCAGCCCGGCCGGGCGTGGCTCAGCGGTTGAGCGTCGACTTGGGATCCAGGCGATCGGGGTTCAATTCCCTGTCAGGGCACATGCCTGGGTTGCGGGCTCGATCAATGACTCTCTCATCATTGATGTTTCAATTTCTCTCTCTCCCTCTCCTTTCCTCTCTCTGAAATCAATAAAGATATATTTTTTTAAAAAAAAGAATACTGCACCCTGGCCCGGGAGCTCAGTTGCTTAGAGCATTTTCCCCATACACCGAGGTTGGCAGTTCGATCACTGGTCAGGGCACAAACAAGAAGCAACCAATGGCCCTGGCAGGGTGGCTCAGCTGGTGGGAGCATTGTCCCGCACACCAAAAAAGGTTTTCAATACCTGGGTTACAGTTTCAATCCCTGGTTGGGGTGCTTAAGGGAGGCAACCGATCGATATTTCTCTCTCTCTCCTTCCTCTCTCTCTCTCTCAAATCAATAAATTTACAAAATAATTTACAAAGAAAAAGAAGAATACTGCAAGAACACCCTTGGACATATATGTGGGGCGCTTGTGTGGGTGCTTCCACAGGGCACCAGGGGGATCGCTGGAGGTGCACACTGCACAATACCTAGCATAGGGCCTGGCGATCTCCATGTTGCTACTGTTATCCTTCTGGCACCAGCATCTGAGAAGTATGATTTCTGTCACCCCACCTTTATCTATAAGCTAGTCCAGCCCACCCATCCCCCGAGCCCAACAGCCTTCTTCAGCTCTAATACCTGCAACCCCTCTGACGCCACCTTACTCTGTTCCTTGGCCCTGAAGCATGGGATTAGCAAGCAGAGCAAATTCAAGCCTAAATCTTGGTGAGCACTGAAGGTTAAATCAAAGGTACTTTGCTGCTGTAACAAATTACCACAAACTTAGAGGCTTAAAACAACGCACGTATTATAACAAATTTGTTAGGCAGATAAATGTATTATCTTACAGTTCTGGAGGTCAGAGTCCAAAATGGGACTTGATGGGCTCGAGTCAAGGTATCTGCCTGGGGGTTCCCATCTGGAGGCTCTGGGGAATAACCTGTTTCTTGCTTTTTTCTTTCCAGGTTCTAGAGGCTGCCTGCACTCGGGAGGTGGCCCCTTCTGTCCCTGAGTCTTTCTCATATTGCATCCCTCTCACCTGACTCTCCTGTCCCCCTCTTCCACATTTAAGGACCCCTTGGATTACCCTTTTGGTTATACTGGGCCCGCCTGGATAATCCAGGATAACCGTCTTTTAGATCAACTGCTTAGCAACTGTAATTCCTTTGCCATGCAATAGGCCATGTCCACAGGTTCTGGAGAGTAGTGTGTGGGCACCTTTGGGAGACCGTTATTGTAGCAGCCACAGATACAAAGACGGGAGGGGAGCACAGAGCCCACACAGCAGTCTTCTAAGGAGTTTAGATCTATGTCTGAGGGCCAGGGGGCAGTAGTGAGGCAAGGCCAGGGAGACCGGTCAGAGGATATTGCAGCGGTGAGGTCTGTGCAAGGGCAGAGACAGTGGAGATGGGGAGAGGGCGCAGGCAGGGTCAAGCTGAGGGGTCGCTGTGCCTGCATCTCAGAAGTTCCGAGGACAGAGGGCCTCTCTGTAGGATGCACCACAGCCCTGGCTCCCTTCCTAAGGGAGCCTCTGGGCAGCTGGAAAGGCCTTCGCCTGGAAGTCATACGTGGTGGCAAGGAAGCCCTTTCTAGCTGTGGGCCCTGATGTCCCCTCTACAACTGGGGGAGGAGCTCCTTGGCAGGTTCTGCAGCCTGGCCTGGGGTGGGATCAGGATCCCCGTGGGCGGCTGTGGTACAGCCAGGCCTGACTCCAGGCTCTGCGGAGTCCCAGGACCCTCCCTCTACTCTCCTCCCCCCCCAGCACCCCACTCAGGCTGGAAGTTCGTGCAGTCACACTTGCTCCAGATCCCAGCATTTTCTGGGTACTTAGCACTCCCCAGCCTACCTCAACCATGACAAGGAAGCAGAAGGGGTGTGTGTGTGTGTGTGTGTGTGTGTGTGTGTGTGTGTGTGTGTGTGTGTGTGTGAATCCCTGTCCATGCTTGTCTGTCCCAAGAATTTAACTGTCACCATTTCTATGTCTGCGTTGAACTGTGTTTTTGTATTTTTATTTCAGAATGGAGTTGGTTTATTTTATAATTAAAAATCAACAACTTTTGTTTCATTTTTTGTTAATTTCTTGCCTTTCCTTACTCAAAAGCACACCATTCATTACAGGAAATACAGCTAAACCAAAAGGGGAAACATTTGAAATACAAACAGTCCCACCCACCCAGAGACAATCACGAGTTTAGACCGACATGTAGCTTTTTTTATGCATCTTCCATGCATCTAAGTGTATTTTAACAAAAATACAATTTTACTACATGGCATTCATAGTTCTCTAATTTACTCTGCTTTTACTTACTGATATATGATGATGCCCTTTCATGTTAACAAGTTTAAATTTACCTCATTGTTTTAAGCCTGTGTTCGATGTTATGACTGAGCTAGGATTTGCTGAACTGGTCCCTCCTGATTGGTGTTTCTGCTGCTAAGTTTTCACTATTACGAACACACTGGATGAGTGTGTGTGTGTGTGTGTGTGTGTGTCTAGCTGTACCTGTCTTTTCAAGTGTCATGTCCTGAGGGGAGCGGGGACCTGGCAAGACAGAAGGACCCTTTTCTCCACCTTGGAATAAGTGGTCCCCTTTAAGGAAGGTACTTTTCCAGAAAACGTTATTCCAGGGCCTCCTGACTCCAGAATCCAGCCTGTCCCAGAGAGAAGCACCACCGTAATTGCAGGCAGGAGTGTGGAGAGAGAGTGGGAGGGGGGGTGAACCTCTCCTGACACCTGGGCTTTGAAGATCTTGCCCCTCTCAGACTTCTCTAGACAAGGCAGGACGGGATTCTCATCTCCTCTGTTCAGCCAGGGAAACTGAGGCCACGAAAGTTAGTGGGGTGGGGCTGGGTGGAACAGAGCAGGGGTGGAGTTGGGAGGGAAGCTCTAGGGGGTGAGGGGGGGAAGCAAGACCTGTGTGTTGAGAGGCACAGCCCCTGTCTGCAGTGAGAAGCCTTGGGAAGCCTTGCAGGCTGGCTCAGGGCTGAGGTCTGTTAACCTGGAATCCAGCCCCCAACAGATGTTATCTGGGGTGAGGCGTGTGGGCTGCCCATTAGAACTGTATATGGCAAAGACCCCTTTCTTCCTCAAAGTCAGAGATGGAGGTGAGGGCAGGTGTGAGCAAGGGAACCCCAGAGCAAATGGTGACCTGGCCTTCCCTTCGTCCTGAAGATATGAAATGGGTCAGCCGAGGGTTTGCTTGATGCAGATCCAATGTACAGAGGAAAAGGAGAGTAGCTTTGCTACGTTACACCCCTGGGGCAGCAGCGCCGGGAGGCATTGGCCCAAAGCACTCGCAGTGGACAGCTGTGGGGCTGCTGGGCTGCTGTGAGCACCTGCAAGGGCACCTCACAGTGGGCAGCTACAAGGGTGCTGGGCTGCTCTGAGCACCTGCAAGGGCACCTCACAGTGGGCAGCTGTGGGGCTGCTGGGCTGCTCTGAGCACCTGCAAGGGCACCTCACAGTGGGCAGCTGTGGGGCTGCTGGGCTGCTGTGAGCACCTGCAAGGGCACCTCACAGTGGGCAGCTGTGGGGCTGCTGGGCTGCTGTGAGCACCTGCAAGGGCACCTCACAGTGGGCAGCTGTGGGGCTGCTGGGCTGCTCTGAGCACCTGCAAGGGCACCTCACAGTGGGCAGCTGTGGGGCTGCTGGGCTGCTCTGAGCACCTGCAAGGGCACCTCACAGTGGGCAGCTGTGGGGCTGCTGGGCTGCTGTGAGCACCTGCAAGGGCACCTCACAGTGGGCAGCTGTGGGGCTGCTGGGCTGCTGTGAGCACCTGCAAGGGCACCTCACAGTGGGCAGCTGTGGGGCTGCTGGGCTGCTCTGAGCACCTGCAAGGGCACCTCACAGTGGGCAGCTGTGGGGCTGCTGGGCTGCTGTGAGCGCCTGATGAGGGGAGATTCAGAAAGCACAGTACCTGTGCACTGTAGGAGGCCAAGAAATAGGAACTAGCAACAGCAGTACAGCGAACAGAGAGAAGGCTGGATTTGGAAACTGGGAGGCCGGGGGTCACTGTGGCTCTGCCCCAGATTTCCAAGGTGGCCTGGAGCAAACCCTTCCCTTGCTGCCACCAGATAAAAACACTCCAGGCTTTGCCAGCATTTTGGTGCCAACTCAAGTCTCTGTTCTTGTACTGCCCCCTCCCTCTCCTGGGGCTAGAGGATCCTCCGGCTGGCCTGCTCCGGACGCAACGGGCTGCACAGGGCAGAATGGCAGGAGCACTTTGGACCGACACATACCACAACATACACACACCACGCAACATACATGCTCACACACCAAACACACACTCCACTCACACGCCACACACACGTACACACAGCACACAACATACACACACACCACACACATCGCACACACACTCCACGCTCACACCACATACCCACACACATTCCTGCACCCACACACTGCACACACATAAGAAAAGCGGGACCGTCAGAGCCGCTCACCCATTCTCTGGGTCATCAGCCCAGGCTCTCCTTAAACCCAGCCCTCTCCCAGTACCCACCTACGGGCAGATGCTCCTGCATCACTGAGAAAACAGGCCATCTGGCATGACACCCTCACCTCCCTCCCCCCGACACGCACACATGCAGCATTTACCTGTATCCCCAACACCCCTTCCGGCAGCATTCCCCACCCCACCCACATCCAGGCCTGACCCCAGCCAGGGCCCTGAGTGCTGGCTCCGGGCCACCTCAGGACCGCTTTCCTGGGTCTCTTCCTCGCCAGCATTCTCGCTCTCTTTCCAACCCTCCATTAGGCCTTACATAGGCTCAGCCTCTCTCCCTTATTAAAAATAATAATAATAAACTCTCCCTCCGTGCGATGCCTGTCTCACCACAATACAGCACTCGCCTCCGCTTCAAATTACCTTCAACTGTGATCTTTCCTTCCTCAGCTCCCACTGGCTCCACTGTCCCGGCACCACCCCCGCACCAGCACCCCCCCCACCCCCCCCCACCCCCCCCCCCCACCCCGCACACGAGCACACCACTGTAGGGCTGCTCCTTTCACTCACTCAAACCCTCCTCACCAAGGTCACTGTCAGCTGTCATGTTGCAAAATCCAAGGTCTCTTCTCTGTGCTATCTTCACTGGCCCCCCCCCCCCCCCCCCCCCCCCCCGGTGCTTTCAACCAGTTGACCCACCCTCTCTGAGAACCACTCTCTCCTTTGCAGGATTGCCAGGGAAATTATAGGATCCCCAGTTCAATTAGAATCTCAGGTAGACAACAAATTGTTTAGTATAAGTATGTCCTAAATATTGCATGGGACATATTTATATGGAAAATTATTTGCTGCCTATCTGAGATTAAAATGAACTGGATGTCCTGTATTTTTATTTGCTAAATCTGGCAAGCCTATTCCCTGCTTCTCTGCCCCATCAGCCCCCCACCTTCCTGTCCCTTCTCTAGTTGCTCCTACTTTTGTCAGCTGCTCCAGGGCGCTGGCCTCGGCTGCCTTCCCTTCTCAAACTCTGTGCTCTTCTGGGACAGGGCTTGACAGGCTGCCCATCACCTGCAGAGTGAGGCTGTGCCTGCCCCCATTGCTTTGTTTTCAGAGTGACAGGTGTGACTCCAGGCTGCAGACCCTGCCCTCCACTGACCCAGGGAGGGTTGTGACCACACAGTATAGGGGCAGAGCCCTGGGCCTAAGGTCCTTATATTGGGTTCAGCTGAAGGGCCTTTATATTGGGTTCAGCTGAAGGGCCTGAGCTGGCGCAGAGCTGCCTGAGGGCAGAGAGCGCCGAAGGCCCCCACTTTTCATCCCTCCCAGGTCTTATACCACTGTCTCTGTCCTCCTGGAGCTCTGGTTCCCCCATATTTATTTGTGCTGGACACGCTCACCCACCTCTGACTGATTTGGGTGCCTCTGAGAACAGGCCCCTTCTAAGTTCCTGGGGAGATGCACCACCCAGGGCCCCTTCAATGAAGGACCTTAGGGCCAAGCTCAGCTGCAGAGCAAACGGCAGGGGGGGGGGGGGGGAATGCAGCACTCAGAGGAGGAGCAGAGGTGGGGGTATATTAAGGGCCTACATCACAGCTTGACTTCTCTCCAATCTTGCTGTCTCCTCCTCCCCCTCATGGACATTGATCCCTATAAACATCTTGCATCCCAAACTTTGTCTCAGCCTTTGCTTTCAGAGAACACTACCTACAAGAGTCCCCTTTCCTCAGTCCCCGGGTCCTCCCTGCAGCCAGTTCCCTGCCATGTGCATCTATGAAGGCCCTGTTTGGGAGCTCTAGGACCCAAAGTGACCAAGACATGGGCCTCAGGACCTCCCCTCCCTGGATGTGCCTCTCCCCTCCCCATGCTCATCCACTCCATTCCTCTCCAGCGACCTGACTATCCTTGGCCCCTCACCCCTCTGCACCTCTGCAGCCCCAAGCCTCTCTCTCCAAGTCCTTCCTGTGGCAGCCACATGGCCAAGGTGGCCTGTCTGGGCACACTCAGAGGCCAGAGCCTCCCTCAGGGTCAGTCCTGCCCCCCCTAACAGACAGGACCTAGGAAAGCCACTTATTCAGTGCTGAATAGAGACTCAGAATTGGGTACCCTTCAAACTATACTCCAAACATGGCAGAGCTTTTATTTCATGGGTACAGAGAAAGCAGATTTTCTATGAAAAAATCTGAGCCTTTCTTTATTTGTGATGGAAACAAGAGCTTTGTTCATGCTCTCAGTGTAACATTTTAACTCATATGGCACTGTCTTTGAGTTCCTGATTTTCTGTCGTTCGAAGTGACTCAAGTCACATTCTCTAATAGAAGTGGCCAATAAGAAAAGAGTAATTAAGTCTCATTCCAAATGTGTTTAAAGTCTTCTTTCCGGCTTTCCTGTTAATAAAATACCTCATACTTTCCGTGACTCTGATTTTCTCTTCTGTTTCCTTTTGTGGTTTTCCAACCCTGACTCTTGGGAGACCCATAAAAGGATATACATTTTCAATTATAAAATAAATCACTTGTTCTCAGGAAGTAGCCCTTTGGTTTCAGAATTTCAGGGCTGATTTCAGGCAACTGGCAGGGGCAGGTCTCAGGGTTGGGCTTTGTGGGATGTGCACATGCAAGCAGCCAAAAGACTCAATTAGGGGAGCAGGTAAGAAGTGGGTTGTAAAAATGTCCACTTGAGGGAGCCGCTTCCTCTGGTGGCAATAGGAACAGTTGCGTAGGCATCCTGGGGTTAACCTGAGTTAACGGAACTCTTTTTACATTAAATTCCAGTTCCCCTGTGGATCAGAAACCTGGCCCACCGTGCAATCCAACACTGTTCAGTCACTCACTCTTCAGACCTCTCGTAAGCCCCATACCGTGGGTAGGGTCCAGCTGAGCTCTCATGGGTCAGGGCTGACTCCCATCTGGTCCCACCACTGTGGATCTCCCGGGGCGCAGCAACCAGAATGACATGGATGCAACAGACAGTTTGCTGGATACAGGCAGGGAAGGACAGGAATGCCCGACTTGGAGGAGTGGGGCATCAGGGAAGGCTTGTTGGGGGGCAGGTGAGTCTGACCCACCAGCGGAGCAAATCCTGGGGGCCGTTAGGCCTCACATGAAGGTCCAGAAGTCCCGGGCACCCGCCACTGCCTGGGCATGGCCACCTGGCCCTGTGAAGAGAGAGGCCTCCTGGTGAAATGTGGCCACTGTGAAGCTGCGGCCCGGGCCCCCCTGAGGATCCTGGGCCTTCGAGTCACAGCTGAAGCAGCAGAGGACGCAGGTGATGGCTACAGTAACCACAAAGAGCACTGCCACTACGCCAATCACTGCCGTTTCCATGGCCCTGTGTGGCAGCTGGCGTGCTGGGCAACTTGGGGTGAGTCCTGGAGCTTCAGCTCCCCATCCGAAATGGGGCTGTTGGTGGTGACAGGTACCCGGCTCTTCCAGCCACTCTCCCTGCAGTCTTCTAAGAAGATACTGGTCTGAGGTCCTGGGTCGTGACCCCGCTAGGCCGTTGGGCACTCCGCATGGCACTTCTGCAGCCTCTGTCACTGTCTCCTAAGTCTAGCCAGGCTTCTGAGAGCTGTGGTCAACTCCACCGGCCGTCTCTGAAGAAACGCTGTCCTGAAAGATGTGCGCTCAAGACTCTCTGAGCTTGGAGGAGCTGGAAGGAGGGGACAGAAGACTTTGCTCACAGGGAGCCTTGCCAGCCCGGCCCTCTGGTGTGCCGCCTACAGATTTCAGGAGTTTGTACACTCAGACAAAAGACAAAATACTCCCCCTCCTGCGGATCCTGCAGATCCAGGATAAGCCAGGGCTCCTCCCCTGGAGGAACCTTGGGGCAGTCCTTGGATCAGCCTGGCTGCTGCCTCCGAGGACCCTAGCCCTGGGCAGGGGGCAGGGACACAGGTGGAAAGGAAGACAATGCCAGCCCTGGGCAAGGTGGCGGGAGTGTGTGAGTTCACTGCAAGTGTTCTGGGGACCTTAGGCAGGGGTGTGGGGGAGGGCCTGCTTCATTTGGCCTCCTTTTCTGCATGGGGTTGGGAGAGTGCTGTTTAGATAAGGCCAGGACATCTGGCCTTTGTCCTACAGTTCCCAGAAAAGCCCTCTTCTGTGTGGCCTCCCTCAGTCCTCAGCGCTGCCTGCTCATGCCCACTGCTCACCCACAGATGTTGTGAACACTTACCCTGGGCTTTTCTGGAACAACAGCTCTGGTTGTGTGTGGTTCCATGGTCTCCTGACCTGGGGGCCGCCCCAGGAGCCAGGTCACTGCATCCCAACCCTGGGTGCTGCCGCCTTGGTCCTGCCTGGGACTAGGCTCCAAGATGTCTGAGTGGCTGTGAGCTCTTCCTGAATTCCTTCCTCCAGTTATAAGGGCCCAGAACTCCTGCAGCTGCCTGTCACCCTTGGTGACTGCACTTACCCCACCTCCCAAGCACACCCAGGCCATTCCAGCCCTGCCCCCCCAGGTCTCCACTTAACTGGGTGGGGGGCGAGCCAGGCCTGGGCCACTGAATACGTCTGCCAGAAGAGGCTCTGTCCTGACACTCACTCGATCACAGCCCTTTCCAACACCACCAGCACTTCTAAAAAGGCAACTGGATTATTAGCTCACTTTATCCAAACTCTGAAAAATGCAGTAGTGAGAAACAATGATTCCAGGTACAGGACATAGCCATGCATTGTCTCATACAATCGGTCAGCAACCGCCTGAAGTGATACTGTCTCGGTTTTACAGATTCAGACGCTGGTAGTCAGAGGTTACATGACTTGCTGGTGACCTATTGCTAATTTGTAGTAATAACAAGAGCCCCAAATAGCCAAAGAGGGGCTTCCTGGCTTTCCCTCCCAGTGCAATGCTCTTTCCACACAGCAGTCCCCTCATTCTGCAGTGTTACTGATCAGAGTATGGAGGCCCAGAGAGGGCCAAGGGCTAGCCCAAGGTCACACAGCCTTTTCAATTTCTCCAAGGCCCCGGTAAACTTCCTTTAGCACTAGCTAAAGTGCTGCCTACACACAGAATGGGAGAGTGACTACCGGGAGTATGAGGCCCTGTCAAATTCTCACTCTTCCCTTTTCTAAGATGATTGAACGAACCTGGGGATGCGGCCCCTCCTCCGAGAGGGCAGAGGAGGAGCGTGGAGCAAGCTGGGGCCATGGCAGGAAGCTGGACATCTGGGGCTATTTGTATTAACTGGGACAACCAGAAGCAAAGGGAAGGAAATGTGAGGAGCCAATCTGTGGTGCTGGCGGTTTCAGATTGAATTACCAAGATCAACTAGTCCATTCAGGAGGCAGAGGGTATCAGGCAGACCTGGTTTCAAGCTAGGCTATTTGTTCCTTTGACTTCTCACTTGCCTCTTCTTTGTGGGTGAATGGAGTGGTAAGTGAGCATTGTTCAGCATTTATTTTCAAGCTAGAATAAAGGACAAGGGTTCAGCCCTCTTACCTGTGCCTTGTATCAGTTTCCTTTTCTGTTTCCAAGATTTGGGGACCCTCCTTTGATTCACCTGAAAAACAGGCCTGGTCCATCCTCATAAGAGGCATTCCGTGTTTGAGTGAGGCCGTGTGGCACAATGAGAGGGACCCAGGTTATATGGTAAGGACAGCGCAGTCTGCTTTGAAGGCTCTTAGGGGTCTTCATGGACCTCGCACTGGCCATCTGCAACATGGAATGATCAATGAGGCATCTCAAGCCCAGGGAAAAAAAATAACCATCGATACAGTGGACCAAGCCCTAGCCGGTTGCTCAGTGGTTAGGGCATCGGCCTGCGGACTGAAGGGTCCCAGGTTTGATTCCGGCCAAGGGCTTGTACCCTGGTTACAGGCTTGATCCCAGCCCCAGTCGGGGCACGTGAGGGAGGCAACTAATCAATGTGTCTCTCTCACATCTCTCTCTCTCCCTTCTACTCTCTCTGAAAATCAATGGAAAAAACATCCTCAGATGAGGGTTAAAAAAATAAAATAAAAGTGTAGCAAAGTCAGATACCACCTGCAGGAGTGGGGCTTCTGCAGGCCCCAGAGCTTAGTCTGCCCTGGGGCTTAGTCTCACCACTCCTCCTAGCTCAATGCCCTCACCCCCAACCATCCTCAACAGCCCCTTTCCATTTATCAGCATTATCAGGAGAATTGAGAAGAGCTAGGTGGTCATCAATCTTTGCCCACAATTCAGGGATGTTTGTCCTAAAGGTATTTTCCACCTCTTTTCTTCCATTTGTGACTTTTATAATCCTGTGATACACAGCCCCTGCCCCTGAGCCCCAGATGGGATGGGGCTCCCAAAGATATCTATCACTTAGATACATATGTGTCCTCCCAGCATCCATCGTCATCAATTGACCAGAAAAAAAGACCGCCTTCCATACGTTCCACTTATGTTAACAAGGGAAAAGATGATGGCAGGCATCCGGATGCAGAGGATGCCAATCTGCCAGAGGCTGGAGGCCACACTTAGGAAAGGCAGGCTGTCCAAAGCAGACATGGGGCTCTGCAGAGAGATGAGGGGGAGGGGAGGGCCGGGCCGGAGGGCTACCACCTCCACCTGTTAAGTGCTTCCTGCCTTTCAGACCCCACCACCACTCCCAACACTGGGGAGATAGAGCACAAGCTCCCTCAGAGGGCTCAGTGAGACAGGCCAGTGAGCCAGGACAAGTGGAATAGGGAAACTGAGACATATAGCTGAACAAACTAGCAGAGCAATTTATAGCAGATACAGAAGGTCACCTCCCTAGAAATAACATCTAGGCCTCAGTTGTATTTTGGCTCCAGACCCAGAAAAGCAATAAAACCAGGTGGGTGACATCAGGACCAAGTGCGATGACTGACAAACCCCTGCCCTGACACCGACCAATCAGTGAAGGCCATGGTCCTGGAGGAGCACACCTAGAAAACTGATGAATATTCTGCTGAAACGCTCCCCTGAGACCTCCCCTAAGATTCCTGCCTGGCCTACGCCTGCAAGAATGAGATAAAGCCTCAAAACAAAGGACCCAGTGTGTGCTCTCCCTCTGGGAAGCAGCATTTTCTTTCCCCTTACTCTTCCCCCACTTTTCCCCACAGGCAGCATCTACTAAACTCTGAGGACCACACAAGACTTGCAACCTGGGGAGCAATGGGCAGCGGCAGCTTGTCGCAGGCTAGTCCCCTGAACGTGTTCCCAACGCCCACTTTTCTCTGACTTCCCAGAGAGCTAGGGCAGCCCAGCCTAGGCTCTCCTCTTGCTTCTTTTATGCTAAACCCTTTCTTGTTTTACGTCCCCAGCTTTAATAAATGTTCCCTCATAGTCGTCTGGACTCATGTGAAATTTTTCTTGCACGAAGTCAAGAACCTACACACTACTGGCTGGCCTTAGGCAGACCTGTCAAGGGTCAGGCCCCCTTTCCAGTAATACCAGGAGCCTAAACACCTAATCCCACAGGGCCCTATGCTCTACTTGGTGTCCCTCAGGCCCCATTCCAATCATATTTACTTTTCCAGAGAGTGTGAGTCTCCGAGAATCCTCTCTGAGGATCTGTTATGTGGGCTGGTTCTGTGCTGGTGGGCAGGAAGCCCTCAAAAAGTTCTCAGGGCCCTTGAATCCTGCCATAAATCTCTAGGGAGAGAGATAAAGTGTGGTCAGTCCTCCAAAAGAAATATAATAATAGTAATAATAATAACAATAATAAGTTGGAAACCCATAGAAGGGTTTCTTCGTGGACAGAGACACAGAGAGGGTAAGTGCAGAGTGTTTTCTGAGGTTGATGAGTGGAGCAGTGTGGATGGAACAAAAGATCGAGGGGGTGGGCGAGAACCAGACCAGAGGCCTTGAATGGCCAAACCAGAGGCAGAGACTTTCTCCCAAGGGCAATGAGGAGTTTCAGCAGATCCCACAGGCTGCAGCACAGAGATGCTTCAGAAAGGGTCAGGGCCAGAGGTGGGCAGACTTGGAGGGGCTGTGACAGGGATCCAGGTTGGGGGATGAGCTAGGGTGGGTACTGGGGATGGGGAAGGGGAGGTGGATTGGAAGGACACTGCAGAGATAAAATCAACAACACATGGCAATTCATGGTCCACTTTCCCAACCCAGAAATCTAGTGACTCTCCGTATGAATTGGCCTCCCTCTCCCCAGTAACCCCCCCCACCCCCCAACCCAAGCACTCACAGAGAATCCACCGGGAAATAGAAAAGAAACAGGACGTTCTGTTCCAGTGAGTCAGCAGGCCCCTGACTTTCTGGACTGTTCTCAAGCCCCTCCCCACCACCTCACCAGGCCCCCAGGCCTCTCCGCCCTCCACTTCCCACCCCAGCTCACAGGCACAGGCTGCAGGCCTCAGAACAAGATTTCCTTCCTCCCTGTGGAATTCTGCCAGCTATTCCTGGAGTATATGGGAACATGCTTCCCGGCTTTGGCAAAAAGGAGTCTCTGTTATCTGTCCCATTTTAGGGAAAAGGAAACTGAGACCCGGAGGAAGCAAGCACTCTCCAAGGCCACCCAGTACCACATCCTCCAGTTTAAAGAACCCACCCCTCTCTCCCAACCCCATTGCCACACACAGGCACCAGGAAGGCAGACTGGCTGGAGACTCAAGGTTTGGATAAGAAACCCTGACCCAGTTACCAAGGAAACATTGAATTCAACACAACCCACACAGTGGGACTTCGGCAGGTCCCAGAGCCCAGTCTGCCCTGAAGTTGGGCTGGAATGAGCACCGGAGGTAGAGCCCTGGGGCCAGCTTGGGTGGCCTCACCCTTCCTAGCTCTGAGCCCCTGGACTGTGTCACAGAGCCCCACTGGTACACTAGACAGGGCTGCGCACAGCCCTAAATTCTCCCTCAGAACTCAGGGCCCATGCCCCTCTCACCTACTGTCCGCAGGGCACTGCAGAGCCCGCCCAGTTTCCCCCACAGCACAGACAGCCCTCAAGCCCCAGGCAGAAGCCACCGCCAGGCACTCACTTCCCATCAGAGAGGGAGGTCCCAGGGCAATGCGAACTCAGGCCTGACTTCTCCCACCCTCTCAGTGAGTTGCAATCAAGAGCCTCTTTACAAAGTTTCTTGGTGGTTTTTATTTTTATTTTGTATTAAGACACCAGTGAGTTAACTGTGCAGCCTCATACTGCCTTCTCCAAATGAAAGGGCATTGCTAGGGCCCCTCCCAGCTACCCCCTACTCCGCTACCCCCAAGCCTGAGGATGTCAGAAGAGGAGCACTGCAGAGAGAGCACAGTACATCCTCCTCGCATCAGCGTGCATCAGCACACTTCCGGTGCCCACTGGGAGTTACAGTCACAAGGGGACACCCATGCCCCAAAGATCACCCCTGCTCTCACCCCCCTCGCCATGCAGTATGCACAAGCAGGGCCACCCCAGGTGTTCCTCTGTCCTCTGCCTCTGTGGCTCACCGGGGCACCATATACAAATAAAGCCCGAGCAGGACCCAGGCACAGTCCCCGGTGTTCAGCACACAGAGGTGTCCTTCTGCGCGGGAACATGGGGTCCACTCATTCTAGAGACCGTAGGGCAGGCGGTGGCTGCAATCCACAGGCATCAGTGGTGGCCTCGGTGGGGGTGGAGGCGGGCCTGGTGCAGGCGGTGCTGGTGGAGGTGCTGGTGGTGCAGTCCTGCGTGGCGCGTGTGAGACACATGGCCAGGATGGTGGGGATGATGGAAGTGCCCCAGGCGGGCCCGGCCGGGGAAGAACCAAGGCTGGGCTCGCCGAACCCGTTTTCTCCTTACAGCCGGACGGTTCCTCTCCACATCGTGGTCCTGCTCTCCGCCATGCAGGCAGGTGACCAGCAGCAGCAGCAGCAGAACGGCCACAGCAGTGCCTGCGATCAAGCCCACCAGAGTCGTGCTCCCCAGGAGGCCCAGCATCTGGGAGCTGGATGGGCCCCTCTGCTCAGTGGCTCCTGCTGCTTCCTCCCCTGCGGTGGCCTCTGCTCAGCCCTCACAGTCACTGGACTTTGTTGTCTCAGTTCCTGCAGGCTGGACAGCAGCCAGGGAATGTGGACACAGCCTCTTTGGGCTGGAGCTGCAGGCCAAGGGTGAGGCCAGACAACTGTTAACTCTGGGAAGGCCTGAGGGGAGGCTGGGTGGGGACAGCAGCTAAGGGAAGAGCCCTGAGTCTGGAGATAAGAGCTGTAGGCCACGCACACCCCTGCTGCCTGGCTGAGTGACCAGGCCAGCCCCACCCCCTCCCTGGGCCTCAGCTCCCTCCTCTTTTAGCGACAGTAAAGCACAGTGATTAAGAGCATGAGCTCTGGAACCACACGACTCACCAGCTCTGTGACTATGCACAGGTTACCTAACCTCTCTGTGCCTCAGTTCCTTCATCTGTAAAATGGCTAATAAGAGGATCTTCCCTCGTAGGGTTTTCTGAGGATTCAGGAGTTAAGATTTATAAAGCACTTAAACCACTTACTGGCATGTTTGCCATCAATATGACTGCAGTGGAGTCTAAACTACGTGACTTGGGAGACGTTGTCACCTGAGAGTCTGTGGCCCCCTGTCCTGCAGGCCACAGAGTCCTCCGGGCCTGAGCCAGAGCTCCTGAAGCACAAGACAGTTCAGTCCCACGCTCCAGGAGCTGTGTGAGGCGCCGCAGGCAGACTTTCATCACTTGGGGGGTGAACAACTAACTGCCTCTGCATCCTCAGTCCTGCCGGGCCGGAGCCAAGAGGTCTGGTGTTAGCCCGTGACTGCGGGAGGCAGGAGGCAGGAAAGAGGCTGCCAAGCTCAGCGGGGCCAGGCCCAGCCCCAGCCTCCTGGGTTCCAGTTCAACAGCCTCGATGCGCCATAAGCGGCAGGCTCCTTGTCCCCGTCTCACCCTCCCTGCCTAGCAGCCTGGTCTTGCCATCCCTGCGGGTGGAGAATTTACAAAGGCAGGACCTGAGCAGTTGCAGACTCCCCCCCCCCCCCCCAATCCCCTCTGTTCATCCTAGATAAGCACGTGTCCATTGGACTCTCACGCCTCTGGGATGGGCGCCCCCTATCTCCCTGGGCAGCCATTCTGCGGTGGGCTTATCAGGCTGTTCTCAAAGTTCTTCCTCGCACAGGGCCTCCCCAAAGCTGCAGTGTCTGTGCCTGCACCCCCGAGACCACTGGTCCCCAGGGGCCCTCCCTGCTGTTCCCTGCCCTTTCCTCTTTGCTCCTTCCTGGGCATGGGCTCATCTCCCTGCCACTTGGAAGAATGTTCCAGCAGCTGGCAAGGCTGGTTCCAGGTGGCCTTGGGCAAGTGTCTTCCCTGACTCGGCCTGTTTCCTCCTCTGGAAAAGTGCCAGGGCAAGAGGCGACCCGAAGCACCTTCCCTCTCTGACCTCTGTGGGGGATGAGCTCTCGCAGGGAGGCCTCAAACCCTTAGTGAAAACCTCCTCTCAGTGAAAATGCCAAACATTCCTTCAGCCAAATTGGACTCAGAGGACAGCAGGTCTAATGAATCCTGGGGCTTTGGCCTCCCCAGGGGAAGCCACTTGAACTTTTAATGATGCTGGAGTGGAGAACTTTCTCCTGCCGCTTCTGGGGCCCTGGGAGCCCAGCTGCCTTCCCTAGGGCGCCTGTTAAGGAGGGAAGTCTGCTAGGAGGGGGAGGAACTTTCTCCTTCTGAACATCTCCAAGACTTGCAGGCCACAGCAGCCACGGGAGGGGCAGAGCCCTGCAGCCTGCAGACCGAAGGACTTCAGTCAGCACAGAGGGCCTCTCAGAATCACCCTGACCCCCCCCTCACTGAGAGTTGGGGAAACTGAGGCCAGAGAAGTGAAGGGACTTATCTAAGCTCCCCCAGCTTTGTGGGCCACACTATCTAGCAGGCAATCAAGGCAGCACTATTCTTGGAGGGAGTGTATCCAGAGTGAGAGTCTGAGCTCAGCTGGGGACCTTCCACAGAGCTAAGAGGGAGGAGGCTGTGTGGATGTGGATGACTTGAGGGAGCATGGATTATGGGGAGCCCCCACCCCTCTCACACACATACACAGAACATTATTTTTTTAGGTGCAGGGTGACTCCTCACCTGGACAGACAATAGGATCCCAAGGTGAACATTTTACTAGATGCTTTGGGCACTGCAGGGAAGGTGTTGAGAATTCAAACGTGACTGAGACCTTCTTGAAGGCCTGACTGGACACAGAGCTTGTAGGACCGATGACTTTAGAGGAACCTGTGGCTGTATTTAGGGATCCCCTTCCTCAGAAAAGCTGCCCCGTGGTGCTGTCGTTGTTTCTCCCATAGGATTGGGTCTTCTGCACACTCCACAAGCAACCTTCTTAGCTGTTAAGGACCAGGGTTCCAGACCACATGGCTGATGGATTAGCCTTTTGGAGTTCACATCATTTAGCTTTATACCCATAACTTTTCAGGGTGCACAGACTTATGCATGTTCTTGCATGTGTCTATGTACCTGTAAACCAACATTGCTATGTGGGCAAACTCATGCATTGTAAAATATGTGCACACACACTCATGCACATTTCACAGGCGCATACAAGTTTCAAACAACCTCACAAACTTGTGCTTATACTAGCGGCAAGTGGTTCTTGGTTGTCACATTAGCAACAATTGTTTTTACTAATTGGTGGCACCACCTAGTGGTCACACCATAAATAAATCCGTTTCATATTCTGTCCCGAGAAAAGTTACAGTAACCTTGATTTTTGTTTATAGATCATAATTGGAACCCATGTGGTTAAATCCTCTGAGAGGAACTGAGAGGTGGAACTGAACCAGGCGTGACGCCTCCCTTGGAAAGCTGACCCTCAGTGCCCTGCTCCCCAGAATCCAACCTGAGCAACAGGAGGCCATGAGAGGGTAACAGAGGCAGAAAGGGGGGAGCCTTTCAAGGACTTTTGCCCTAAAAATCTGAAAAACTACTGTTAGGCTTTTGTAGAACAATTTTCAAAGAGATAATAGCCTCCTGAGTGGTTCCCAAACTATCCCTGGTCTTGGATAGATGAGCTGATACGTGATAAAGCAAATCTTTAGCAATTGTAGAAACGAGGTTTTACGTATATGGCTTATCCATGCTACAATTTTTTTCAATCTTTCTATGTGTTTGAAAATACTCTCTCTCACACACAAATGTTTGGGGAGGAGTAGGTAGTAGTTGGGGGGAGTAGGAGAAGAGAGTTTTCTAGACTGTCCCATGTGGTAGTCACCATCCACATGGCTATGAGTACAAGGAAATGTGGCTAGTCTGAGTTGAGAGGTGCTATGTATGTGATACAGACTCTAAATTTCAAAATCTTAGGACACAAAAGAACGTAAAATACCTCATTAATAATTTTTTATCTTACTTATATGTTGAAAGGACAATTTTTGCTATATTGGGTTAAATAAAATATATTATTGAGATTAACTTCACCTGTTTCTTTTAACTTTTCTAATGTGGCTACCAGAAAATTTTAAATTACATACTTGACTTGCATTGTATTTCTACTGGACAGCGCCCTCTAGGGCATCCCGCCACCACTGGTCCTGTTCCTTTGCTCACTCACACCTGCGCCAGGGAGGCAGAGATGAATCAAACACAGTCCAGACCTCAGAGAGCCGTAGGTCAAGTCCTGGGGACAAGCCAAGACAGAGCGGAGAAGACCAGGTGATTTCAGTATCTTGGGAACCTCAGTGGTTTCCTTGCCTGTGAGTGTTCCCTTGGTGCCTTTTGCATTAGACTTTTGGATTCCACCTTCCTAGAGAACCCTTGAAAATACATGGGGGTATTTGAGGTTGTCAGGATTACTAGGAAGGTGGGGTCAGCGCTGCGCATGCAGAAACCAGGGATGATAAACACCCCACAAGGAGCAGGAGGATCCCACATGAGGGAACATGTCCAAAATGCCAGGAGTGTGCCTGCTGAGAAACCCAGAAGTAGAAGAATGGCACACTTGTGCCTGCCCGCTGGACAAGGACTCCGAGGCCTGCTCTCCAGCCCACACAGGGCAGCACCGTTATGTCTCTGGAGGCAAAAACGAGGAGCTTCCTGGGGTACTGAGTCACATAATCTAATTCTGTATCTTCTTAAGGGTGGGAAAAACACCCTGGGACAGCCAAGGACACCCAAGGGCTTGGTTCCCAGCAAAAAAACCATCTGATTATGAAGACTGTCAATGGCAGTATTCAATTAGCCCAGCCTAATTGGCCCACTGGGAGCCTGTCTCTAGAGCTCAGGGTGCCAGCCTCCAGCATCAGGCCCTAAAATGCCACAGGAACAGGAATCTGGGGGTGGTGCCCAGTAAAAACGAGTCATCCCTCTGGTCTCATCTCAGGCGCTGGAGCTATGGGAGATGGGGGGTGTGGGTGGGTGTCCCACATAACTCTGGTTGAAGGACAAGAAGGTCCCAAAACTCCACAGGTCCCAAAAGGCCTTGGCTGAGGGACAGGTAAAGGTGTGAAGAATCAGAGGGAGGCGGACTTGAATAAACATTTCACCAAAAAAGCTGTATGAACAGCCAACAAGCACATGAAAATATGCTCAATGTCACTAACCATTAGGGAAATGCAAATCAAAACTACAATGAGATGCCATTTTTTACCCATTAGGGTGGCCACTGTAAAAAAAAACACAGAAAATAATAAATGTTAATAAGAATGCAGAGAAACTGGAATCTTTGTGCACTGCTGGTAGGAATGTAAAATGGTACAGCTGCTGTGGAAAACAGTATGGAGGCTCCCCCAAAATTAAAAGTACAGTTACCATGTGATCCAGCAACTCCACTTGTGGGTATATAAGAAAAAAATTGGAAGCAGAGTCTCGAAGAGCTATTTGTTCACCCATGTTCATAGCAGCACTATTCACAGTAGCTAAAACGTGGAAGCAGCCCACGTGTCCATCAGCTGATGGATAGATACCACAGTGTGGTCTATATTCACAGCAGAGCATTATTCAGCCTTTAGAGGGAAAGAAGTTCTGCAATATACTGTACCATGGATGAAACTTGAGGACATTACGCTAAGTGAAATAAGCTAATCACAAGAAGACAAATACTGCATGATCCCACTTATGTGAGGCACCTAGTGTAGTCAAAATCATAAAGACAGAAATTGTAATGGTGGTTGCCAAAGGCTAGGGGGAGGCATACATTTTCAGTTTTACAAGATGAAAAGAGTTAAGGGGATGGATGATGGGGACGGTTGCACACAAATCTGAAAGTATTTAATATTTCTAAACTATACAGTAAAAATGTACAGTTAAAATGATAAATTCATTTTGGTAGGGTTAGGGCTCAAGATGGTAAATTTTATATTATGTATTTTACTCCAATAAAAATACGTATGTATAATAAAACTAAATAAAATAAATGGAGCAACATAGTACTGTGTTCTTATGAAAATTCTGAAAGTTTTTCTTAGAACTTGTCAAGCTGATTCTTAAATATATATGAAATCATCAAGGCACTTATGAAGGGCAATAACAAGGCAGGAGTGCTCATTTCACCAGCCATCAACAATTATTCAAAAGCTATTGTTAGTGAGACAGTGCAATACTGCTGCTGTGATAGACAAATAGGCCATACTAAAGAACTCAGAAAAGACCCACACGTATGAGGAAATGTTATTTATGACACAGCTGGCATTGCAAATTGTTGGGGAAGGGATGGTATTTTCAACAAATCTACTAGGGAAATTAGTTAGGCATATTGAAAAATTATATTGGGAAAGATTTTTCTGACATGGTGACTTTTGAGCTGAGATCTGAATGAAGAGTCAGCTGTGTAAATATTTGAGCTGGAGGTGGGGGGTGCAGGAGTTTCCAAGTAGAAGAAACAAAAAGCTCAGATAAGAATGAGTGTGGCCCGGCCGGGCATGGCTCAGAGGTTGAGCGTCGACCTAGGATCCAGGTGATCAGGGTTCGATTCCTGGTCAGGGCACATGCCCGGGTTGTGGGCTTGATCAATGACTCTCTCATCATTGATGTTTCTGTCTCTTTCTCTCCCTCTCTCTTCCTCTCTCTGAAATCAATAAAGCTATTAAAAAAAAAAATTTTTTTTAGAAAGAAAAAAAGAATGAATGTGGCTTGTTTGGGGAAGGAGCACTACATGGTGACAGGAAGAGCATGGGGGGGATGGTCACCACCGATCGGGTGGCCTAGGATAGATGATATTGGATGGGACAGGCTGGTCCTGGTAAAGAGGAGAGAAGCAGGCAGATTCAGCATATGATCGGCTAGTGAAGCCAGTAAGACTTACCGATGGAGTGACTAAGTTGGTAATGGAAAGAAAAATAAATATGATTACTAGGGATTTTAGCTAAAAAAGGTACTCGAGCTGTGGGAAGGTTGGGGGGTTAGAGGAGTACCAATAGCTTCGTTTCAGCCAAGCTACCTGGCAGTGCTAACACACATCCACATGGATAAAGGATGGGAAGCCCGAAGTCGATACGATTTCCACCCTTGGTAAGAAACTTGTTTTCCTCGCTAGGGGACCTCAGGAATTCTCTTCAGTGGGGCTCTGGAATACGTCTGGGTGTGCGCGGTTTTGTGCATTCCTTCTATCTGTTCGATGGGCCCCTTCAATCTGTAGGGTAACATGTTACTTCAGCCCTGATCAATTTTCTTCTGACAATACAGATTGATGATGATGATAAGTAGATAATAAATAATTCCTTCCCCTGGCCCCCATTCTTTCCATTCGACCCACCTCAAATTCCTGTTATTTGGGATGGAAATGATGAAACTATCGCTTGAAATTTCTTTCCACATATTTATTTACCTTTTTACAGGGCATCTGGAAGTAGTCCTTTATTCACCCCCTGGCTCGATAATCTGCTCTTCAGATGTATCCCTTCATACTTGGCTAACCCACGGAGGTTTCTGTGGGGTTTTGGTTTTCATTGCAACAACTGACAGAATCTCTAATAATTATTTTTTCATATTAGCTTGTTATTTTTCCATGGATGAAAATTTCTATTCTTGTCCCTCTGGTGGCATTAATAAATTTCTCTCAAAGTCTTCTGCTTATTTTATTTCCCCTTCAATGTTATTTCCTCTGTGTTGGGTTTGGTTTCTCTCTTCTCTGGTGATGCTTAATCTATTGGTAGGCGCACCTTCTGATTTAAGATTCCCCATTGGCCTGTCTGTGGATTCAGCTTCCATTTCCTATCTCCAGGAACTATAGTGGAGGGGCCAGGAGTGTTCCTGGGATGACATCATCTGGGCTTGGCAGCTCCCCGTTCCTGCAGGGACTTTTCTGAGTCTCTGGGTCCAGCATTGACAATGACTGACTCAGTCTGAGGGCAAATATCTCATGCTCTCTACCTGAACCTTCCCACTTGCTGCACATTAGAGCCCCTAACCAGCCATCCTGATGGTTGCCTCCCTAACCTTCCTCCCGCCCCTGGTAACTGTTGCCTCTAAACTGAGAACACCCCCCAAACCATTCCCCTTGTTACAGTAATTCCTTTCTTACTTTGGCCATGGTTTCCTCCAACAACCCAATCTCATTTGCTTAACCATTTTTCAGGAATATCTCTTTCAGGGTGGCACTTTCTCTGGTTTTCAGTGCTAGTAAGAATGTATTTTCATTTAAACTTATACAAGTTCTATCTTCTACAACTTTTCAAGAAGATCTCTAAACAACTGTTGAGCCTCCAAACTGGGCTGGTGCCAAGGACTCAGGACCTTACTTTCTGGACCAACGTTGGGACACAGCTTTCTGATTTTAAGTTTACTGTTATAAAAGTCCATACATATTCATTAAAACTAAAATATATTTGGGTTTGCCCTCACTGAAAATGACAGAAAGATAATTATAAAGCTTAGAGACAAGGCTATATCAATGAATAGACTGCTGCATTCTGAGAGAATAAATTCTTTTAACACAAATATGGTCTCTTCTCTCCAAGCCTCCTAGCAGTGAAAAACTAGTAGAGCCCAAGGTGGCAGGATAGACAGACACATAAATGGGGCACGCAAATTTTATGTCTACCAGATTCCTAGATCTGTCATCCTGCTGCCACAGTGAGCTGTCTGGGCCTGAGCCCTAGAATTCAGGACTTCACATCGGTTCCTACCACCCCCAGCCCTTCGCCAAAGAAGGGCCTGATGCCCACCAGGTGGAGCCCAGGAGCTGGAGCCCATCCGCTGGCCCCCAAGTCAATTCTGCGCATCGTGACAAGGATAAAACATTATGAGGAAGAAGTATGTATCCCAGAAGTGCAAGGAAAGTTCAGCTTTAGGAATATATATATATTGATTAAAATCACTTCATTAACATATTAGAAAGAGAAGAACTATATGATCAGGATATAGTAAAAGACCTGGATTAACGGAGAGACGAATAATGTTTCTAGATGAGAAAACTTGACTTTATAAAGATGTCAATTATGCCTCCAGATTTGTCCACAAATTAAAGGCAAAATTCCAGAAGAATTTTTATGAAATTTGACAAACTGATTGCAAAATATATCTGGAAAAGAAAATGCGTAAGGATAGCCAAAAAATTATTGGAAAAGGCTCATAAGAGGGAATTTGCCCTAGCAGATATCAAACTCTATAAATTTCCAGTAATTAAAAAAGGGCAGTAAGAGACAATAAAATTTCTTTAGAACATTACAGTGAGTCTAAAAAGAGACTCATAAATATATGAGAAATTAGTATACAATAAAGACAACATTTAAAAATCACTAGAAAAGAATTTTTTAACAATAAATTCTGTTGGGGCAAGTAAATAAACGTACCCTACCTCACTCACTAAATAAATAAATCCAGATTAAAATAAGAGTAAAAATTTAAAACAAAACTCGAAAAGTATTAAAAGAAAATAAGAAAGGAAAATTTAAAACCTTGGAAATATGAAGGAAGACATGAAAGAAAGAAAAAGAAAAAGGGAAGGAAGGGAGGGAGGGAGGAGGGAGGGAGGGAGGGAGGGAGGGAGGGAGGGAGGGAGGGAGGGAGGGAGGGAGGAAGAAAAAGAAGAAAGAAAGAAAGAAAGAAAGAAAGAAAGAAAGAAAGAAAGAAAGAAAGAAAGAAAGAAAGAAAGAAAGAAAGAAAGAAAGAAAGAAAGAAAGAAAGAAAGAAAGAAAGAGAGAGAAAGGAGAGGAAGAGAGAAACAAAGAAAGAAATTTGACTACCCAAAATAAACTTCTGTGTAACAAAATACACCATAAACAAACAAAAAAGAGAAGTGACAAAATGTTTGCCACCATGTAATAGACAAAGGAATGCTATAGAGACTAGATAAAGGAGTCCTAGAAATCAATCTTTTTCAAAATTTGATAAATGGGCACAAAATATGGTGAGACAAGGGTGGGCAAAGCAGTGTCCTAGAGCGAACCCAGGGCCATGCTCTGCCTCACTAGGTGACTCCTTGGCCTCTCTAGGACGGTTTTCCTCCCCATACGATGGGGATTGGTCCAGATGGCCTATAGGACCTTCTTGCTCTGATAGCCTAACATGTTGTCTCTCTTCTTCCAGCTTACTCCTCCATTACACTTTTTCCAGATTTTGCATTTTCTTAAGATCCTTATGACAGTTGAGCCAAGACCTCTAACTCTCCTGGAAAGCAACTCTGCCTATCATTTGTTTACTCACTCCTTTTAAAATTTATGCTTTGATAATAGCTTATGCATTCATTTAATTGTTCATCCATCAGTCATTTATTCATTCTGTAAACATTCCTGGGCCAGCACTGCCTGGGGACTTACCTGTGAGGATGGATCCCGGCCCTGAGCCACTTCCTCCAACTTTTTCACACCAATTAAGATTTCTAAATAGACTTTGTGTAATTGGGTCTCTGGGACATCATCCCTGAAGCACCCCAAAGTTTCTAAGTTGGGCACATTTCCCCTGTCCCTCTAAATTGCCTTGGGGACTGTGCTGTCCCTTGGCGCACAGGGATCTTTAAAGGGTGCCTCTGATTTTGCCTGCTCCCCAGGAGGCTATCATCCAGGATGGAGCTGGGAGCTGTCCAGGCCAGGGGATCCCTGGCTGCCCACAGTAAACTGGGGACCCCATTCAGCCTCGAGCCCAACAATTTCCTCATTCTACCAAGCCTGACAGTCTCCAGAGAACCCAGCTGGAGTCTACGCGCTTTGTCTAATTCCACCAAATTCTAAAAGTTCCACTTAATTCTCTCAAGTTGCAAACTCCTCACTGAATTCTACGGAAGTCTAGGCAGGGTGCTCAGTTTGGAAAGCTGGGTCAGCATGAAACCCCACGTCCTCCCACCTGGATTTGGCCCTGTTTTTTGACATGCATTCCCCCAGCTCCTGCCACAGAAGGTCCCTGGCCTCAGACCCTCTGAAACATCACTCAGGAAGCCAGGGATATGCATCTGAAAGAGCCTGAAGGTAAGTGAGAAAATGGGGATGTGGGGGCAGAGGAAGGAGCCCCGGCTGGGAGTCAGGAGCACAGGGAATTACTGGAGTCTCGGCTTCCCCCTCTAACCCACTGTGTGATGCTGCGCAAGCCCCTTCCCCTCTCTGGGCCTCTGTTTCCCCACGGATAACAAGGGGGTGACCTTGCTGGTCTGTAAGACCCCTCCCAGCTCTGTGGTGTCATGTAAACTAAGAACAGCTCACATTTGGCAGCCTGCTCACTCCCAATTTGTCGTAGGCCCAAGAAGTCACAACAAGACAGGAAGAAGTTGGCTGTGGCCATGCTGGGAGCTTGAACTTAGCCTTTAGGACCTGGGTGAGAAAAAGAGGGTGGTGGCATCCCTGTGGGCTGGCAGGGATAGGCAACAGGCAGAAAGTTCGGGAGAAAGGTGAGAGCCATCCTAGAGGCCTGTGGGGCACAAAGGAGAGAGTGAAGAAAGGTTCCCTGGGGGAGGTGGCATTTGAACTGATTTTCGATAGCCAGGAGAGAGAAGTGAAGGCAGAAAGGACACCGTGGGCTCTGCAGACAAAGTCTCCTGCTTGCTTTGGGAGCCAGAGCTCCACATCCTCTCTGCTCCCTTCTCCCCGCAGGCCCCGTCCCCCAGCTGAAGCAGGGACAGTAGAGCAGGGAGGCTCCGATCCTCAGCACGCACACTGCGAAGCAGACAAGACCCTCAGCTGGTCTGGTGACCTTGTCCCTATTCTGAGGTTCCTTTGACCTGCCGGCTCATCCTGGGTAGAGTATGCTCCCCACCTTCAGGGCTGCCTTCTCTAGTGACACGTCCATGGCCCCAGCCTGGTTTCCACGAACCTCCTCCCAGGGAGAAGCAGTCCTGCCAGTCCTCTGACACCCTGGCCCCAGGTCCAAGGGTCTGTAGGACTGCTTCTCTGTGTGTGCGTGCGTGTGCAGTGTGTGTAAGAGAGGGCAAGGTGAGTGTGCCTGCTACATATGCACACGCTCATGTGAATGACTGTTCATGTACACACATGAGCCTATGTGTGCATGTAGGCTCCTAGGCACATATGTGTGTACCTGGGTGTGAAACAGGTTTTTGTGCATACACATGTAGGTGGGTGCATATATGTTGGCCCTATGTGAGTGTATGTGTTTGCCAATGGCTGCAGATGTTTGCTAGTATTTAGGGGATAAATTATAGTATAAATTTACTGTATGGAACCATATAAAGGGAGCCTGTGGTCACAGGGGCTGCAGGAAAGCACAATGCCACCTCTGTACTTCGGCCAGCCCTGGCTCCGTGCCTGCTGCTGTTGACACTCTGCTGAGAGGGAGCCCCTCCAGGAACCCAGCCTCAGAGTTTCCCAGCTGAGTCTTGGAGGAAGCTCAAAGCTCATACTCCCCCGAGCCCGCAGTGTCTCTATACACAATCAAGCTGGGCCAAGACCTTCTATCTGAAGTCCCAGAGCTAGGTCAGTGCCCTCCTTACTACAGAAATGACCCCTTACCCCCTGAAGGAGGGCCCAGAGCTCTGGACTCTGCATAAAAATGTGTCTATGGGAGTAATGGGCTTCCTGTCACTAGAGGCTTGCAAACAGAAGCAGGATAGGCAAGGCATAGAAATTGGAAAGGATTTCTACCTGGGAATGGTTTGGATTCAGTGACCTGGGAGCATGTGTCCTCAGTTGTTCCCCTAACGCCTAGTACAATGTCTGGCGTGTGGTAGGAACTCAATCACTTCTCGATTCTAGAAGGAATGAACAGGGGAAGACTAAATCGTCTCGTGCAAGGGAATCACTGCCAGGAACTGGTGCTCAGCCCAGACCCAGGCTTGGGCAGCATGTCCCATGGGTTTATTGACACCACGCCAAGCACTTGAAACACTAAGGAGAGACCGAATCATGCTCCTTCCCAGTGAGAAGATTGTAGGGAGGACATCAGAGAAAGACATCCATCTAGTACAGGAAAAGAACCACCAACATTTGGGGCTTGGCAGAAGCAAAATATGCTCTGAGCATGGTGTAGGTGTCACAGTGCTGGGAGGACTGGGTTCTAGATTCACCTTGCCAGGGACCTGCATTGTGACCTCAGTTTCCCCACCCGAACAATGGGAGATCCCACGAGTTGACCTCTCAGGGTACTTTCTGTGCTGATGCCCTAGGAATTCATGAGGTCAAAGAAGCTTGGGCTCAGTCCCAGAGAAAATAGGTTTGGGGCTGAGCTAAGAATTTTAGTTCAAAGGGCCATGATAAAAGCAGATTCTGAAGGTCAATTCACACAGAGTAGCTGATGAAGCAGGCCGTGTGAAGGGGCAGGTGAACGAGCCCACTGAGTTCAGAGGCCAGCAACACCTCCAGTGCAAGGCTCAAGGTGTGCTTCATGCATGGAGACCCGAGCTGACCTGAGAGACAAATCAGATTTCTGTAGGCTAAGGGAAAAGGAGAAGAGCATTCCCATAGTGGGAACAGTGTAAAGCAATGGCTAGAGGCTTCCTTAAATCAGGAGGACCCTCAGACACCGGCTAGCACATTGGTTCTCAAAGTGTGGTACCTTGTCCAACAGCAGCAGATCACCTAGACCTAGTGAGTCAGGAACTCTGGAGAAGAAGCCCAGCAATGTGTTTTAATAAACTTTCCAGGTGATTCTGGTGCATATGAGGATCTCTGGTCCAGCCCATTGAATATTTATCTACAGTAGGTTGATGGGTGCTCTGTAAAAGGAAAATCGTGGTCAAATAAGTTTGGGAATTACATGTTCTGCATGGCTTTTGGAAAGTCACAAATCACATTGGTATATTAAAGGCTCTGAGAAGTCCTGTAGTAGAGCTTTATTTATTTTTGATTAATCCAGCGTTGTCTCAATTTGACTTTTCAGTTTGCCTACTAACATTTCCATTAACACTCTCTCAGTGAAATGCTGATTTAAATCATTTTTCACGTTGATAAATTGCAGCCTAGAGGTACGGGGATTGCCCAAAGTCACAGAGAGAGTGTGTGTCAGAGCTGGACACACACTCATCCCGAAAGAGGCTCTGGGGGCTCCCCGCCATCCCACACGTTCTTTCTGCCCATCGCAGCCGTGTGTTTCCCCAGAACCCTGAAGGATGGAGCTGGTCAACGGGACCGAGGGCTCTGAGTTCTTTCTGAAAGGATTCTCCGGCTACCCGGCCCTGGAGCGCCTGCTCTTCCCTCTGTGCTTGGCCATGTACCTGGTGACTCTGCTGGGGAATGCGGCCATCATAGCGGTGAGCGTGCGGGACGTCCGTCTGCACACGCCCATGTACTTCTTCCTGGGCAACCTCTCCATCCTGGACATCTGCTACACGTCCACCTTCGTGCCCCTGATGCTGGTCCACCTCCTGTCGGCCTGGAAGACCATCTCCTTTATTGGCTGCGCGATCCAGATGTGCCTGAGCCTGTCCATGGGCTCCACAGAGTGTCTGCTGCTGGCCGTCATGGCCTACGATCGCTACCTGGCCATCTGCCGGCCACTCAGGTACCCGGTGCTCATGAGCCACCGACTCTGCGTGCTGCTGGCGGGAGCCGCCTGGGTCCTCTGTCTCTTCAAGTCAGTGGCTGAGACGGTCATGGCCATGAGGCTGCCCTTCTGTGGCCACCACGTGGTCAATCACTTCACCTGCGAGATCCTGGCCGTGCTGAAGCTGGCCTGCGGCGACACGTCGGTCAGCGAGGCCTTCCTGCTGGTGGGCGCCGTCCTGCTGCTGCCGGTGCCCCTGGCGCTCATCGGCCTGTCCTACGCGCTCATCCTGGCCGCCGTCCTGAGGGTGCCGTCGGCGGCCGGGCGCCGCAGAGCCTTCTCCACCTGCTCGGCGCACCTGGCTGCCGTGCTGCTTTTCTACGGCACCGTCATCTTCATGTATATGAGGCCCAAGCGCCAGGAGGCCCGCGTCTCTGACGAGGCCTTCACGGTCCTCTACGCCGTGGTCACGCCCATGCTGAACCCCGTCATCTACAGCCTGAGGAACCAGGAGGTGAGGGAGGCCGCCAGGAAGGTGTGGGGCAGGCGGCGGGCCTCCGGGTGAGGGGCGCCCGCGGGTCAGCCCGAGAGACGAGGACGGCTGGGGCGCAGGGCTGGGTTTCTAGAATCTTCGTCCCAGGAAGGCAGCACCGAGCCCGCCAAGCCCCAGTGGCCGCGCTGCTGCTTCCCGGGCGCCCAGCAGCGCTCCCTGCGTGTTTGCTCCGGCCCCCCGGCGGCCTCCCGGTGGCCTTCTGGTGGCCTCCCGCAGCCTCCAGATTCTAGTCTTCCTCCTCCTTCCGATCTGTCCTCCGAGGGGCAGCCAGCGGGGTCATTTTAAAAAGCACGTGATCGTGTCACTCTCCTGATTAAAACCCCTAAATGGCTTCCCCTGCTCTCAGGACAAAGTGCGACCTCTTCAGCAGGCAGCGAGGCCCTTATAAGCTGGCCCTGCTGGCCCCACACCCCCCTCCTGACAGCCACACACCAGGCAGGTGGGGGCCTCGTGTTGCCCAGCTCCGTGCTCTTCTTGGTTCTCCCCACAAAGCAGCCCCGACCCAGCACACAACTCCTCGTGTAAAAGGACTGCCTGACCCTCAAGGCCCAGCACAAAAGCCACCTCCACCAGGAAGCTGCCGCCCTTTGCTCCTCGCACTGTGCTCCTCCTGCTCTTTTTTCATGTTACTGTTAAGAGCAGGGAGTGTTGAATTCCTCTATTTCCCAAAGTCCAGCCCTGCCCGACCCCAGGCCCCACACAGGTTTCCGCAATAAACAAATGAACATGTCAATATAGGAATAATAATGGCAGAGCCTGGGGTTCTTCCCAAATCTGAGCAGAGCTGAGATGAGTGCACAGATGGCAGGCAAGGCTCAGTGCCCCTGGGAGAGGAGAGGAGAGGCAGTGATGAGGCCCCAAGTCCAAGATTTCCAGATCTGCCCAGCCGCCAGGACACCAGTCACCTGGAGCAGCCCAGGGCCTCATCTTCCGTTAGTAGCAGCAGCTTCCAGTACCTCCCTGTGCGGCATCCAGGCCTCACCTGGCTTTGGGGAGTCCTGCTCTACCGCTCTTCACCCCACCCCCCGGGATCCTGCCATAGCTGACCCTTCCTGGTGCTCAGCCTCTTCCCAGTTTTCCTTTCTGAGAGCTAATGAGCACAGTAGAAGTGGACAGAGACTCTCACAGCATCTCCGTTCCCTGCCCCCTCTGGCCCAGTAGTATCATCTGTATGACGGGAGAGCTGGTCTTGGCCTCCAAGCAGGTAAGCACAGCCCTTGCTTGAGTCCTCAGTTCCCCTCTGTCCCTCTTTCTGCCTCTGTTGGTCAGAACAGAGGCACAGAGGAGAGAAGCACCCCCCTCCCCACACCTCAACCCTCTTGACCAAGCCAGAGGGAAGGCTGCCAGCCAGGACTTTCTGCTGAGCCTTCAATGACACTGTAGGAGTTTGGACTTCATCCTGTGGGCATTGGATTTCTTTTGTTAACTTTTAGAGAGGCCACTGATTATACACAATTCATCACCCATGAAATTGGTAGAGACTTTTTAAACTGTCTATTGTTAATTAAGGTGCATTGAAGTAGGTAATGACATATACTGCTGGTGGGGATGGGAGTAAATTGATATGAATTTCCTGAAAAGTTAGTTGGAATTGAATCAAGAGACTTCAAAACTCACCCTTTCACCCAACACCTCTACTTCTAGGAAGAAGACAAGTAGAGGCACAAAGAATTATGTAGAAGAATATTAATCGTGGCCTTATTTAGAGTAACAAAAAATTGTCAGAATCTCAATGTCCAACCATAGAAGAATGTTTAAATAAATTCTGGTGGAATCCAACGATAGAATGTGATATAGCCATTAGAAATCTTATTTTTTTGACAAATATTCGATGATGGAAAATGCTCACAATGTTAATTGCAAGAGAGTGCTGTTCTATGAGCAATTAGAAAGTGGCCATATGGTATTTGTCTTTCTCTGACTGGCTTATTTCACTTAGTATAATGCTCTTCAGGTCTATCTATGTTGTCAACAATGTCACCCCAATAAATTCAATAAAAAATTTTAAAAATAAATTTAAAAAAAAGAAAAAGAAAGAAAACAAATTATCACAATAATGACTTGTGTTCTTGATGAAAATTCCAAAAGCCAAATTATAATCTAATGGAAAATTTTACAGCAGTTGTTGCTTTATTTAAGGCTTTTTTTTTAGTCCCTAAACTGTGTCAAGTTATTTTTTATTGCGGAAAGGAAATAGGAAAGGAAAGAGAAGGAAATGGGAAGGGAAAGGGAAAAAGAAACCTGTAGAAACTCATGCACCTGACTAAATCTCGGAATTAATGATCCCTCACAAGTGTTTGGGGTCTCATACCCTATAGAGCAATTCGCTTTCCTTAAACTTCCATGAACCCAGGTCCTTACAACAATCCTGGAAGGAGACAGCCCGTTGCACAGACCAATACACCCAGGTCTAGGGCAAGGGAGTCATGGTCCCCAAGCCTCAGATCCAAAGGGCAGGACTGCAGTGAGATCCGTCTTCAGAGTCTCTGTACAGTGTCTCTCTTGTGTCCATCTCACCCCAGCCAGGCCCTCCTGGGACAGCACAAGGAACCCGGGGTCTCTGAAGCCCCACAGCTGGTGAACCTGCAAACTTGTGTAGTTGCAGAGTTTGAACTTTAAATTGGGCAGGGACTGCGAAGTCCCTGAAGGCAGGGCGCAGGCATGTTGTCTACGTGGCAGGGTACCAAGAGGCTGGTCCTCATGGGCACGGCCCTGGCCCATCCCAGCACAGTGTGTCTGCTGGTAATGAACTGGGCACTTCCCAGCTCTGCTCTCGGACTAGCTCACCTGGCAGCCCGCTCCAGCTACCTGCATGCACTAATGCCACTGGGCTGAGAGGTAGAAGGTAAGGAGAATCCATAGCATGTTGACTATTCTCATTAAATCTTTTTTAAACATGTGAAAACCAGAATACCTGCTTGGGGAAAAGGGCATAATACTAATAAATTCAGCTACCACTGACTGATTCCTTACCATGAGCCAGGCTCTGTGCTGAGATCTTCGCATGCATCATCTCACTGGATCCCCACAATAACCCCACAAGGAAATATTATTTCCATCTCCATATTACAGGTAGGGAAGGTGAGGTTGAGGAAACTGTCAGTGAGTGGCCAGACTGGGACTTGGGCCCTGGTCAGTCTGACTCGAAAGCCACACTCACCTGCTCTGCTACACAGCAAGGAGGTGGTGAGGCAGGAATCCCAGACCCAGGCATGTCAGCAAAACTGGAACAGAAGTTTTTATCTTGTTGAGTCACTGACCTTTCTTTTAAAATAATTTGTGAAGCCTAAATTAAGTATTAAATGCTTCATACTCAATTTATCAACCAATGAAATTGATATGCTATTTACCTTGAAAAGTAACCCTTCAGGGTTACTGTTAGACTTCAGGGTTGGAAGTTGCTAAAGGATGTGAGGAAATGTTTTGGAGGTTACGGAGTACCAGAGACCGCCTAATTGAATAGTTCCTTTTCACAAGAGGAGACATTTGACCAAGGTCATATAGCAGAATCAGAAGAAAGGCAAGAATCAAACCCAGTTCCCTCACTCCCAGTCCAGTTCATGGCATCACCCTGCCTCTCAGGAGGTGTGAATCTGGGGACTGGAATTAGACAATTATTCTCAGAGACATTCCTCTCTCTCTGTGAACCGGGACATGACAGAGTGTGAAACACTGACCGATAGGCACAGTGGTTTTTTTAGTGTATTGTGAAAGCCATCACACCCAAATACTCAGCTATATTTCCAGTTCTCCTCCTCCTGGGCATGCAGTAGGATTACACAGGGCCAACAGGTTGTGGGCAGATGTGACATGTGTCACTACTGGGTCAGAGCATTTAACTGCTGGTGTGAGATGCTCTAGTGTGTGCTTCCCAAGTCATAAGAACTGGTGATGTCCCAGTTGGAGGAGCCTCCATCAGCCGGGTCTCTGAGGAGGAGACATGGAACAGAGCTCCCTAGAATCCTACAAGGGAGATGTAGTGTGAGAAAGAAATAAACCTTTGCCATGCTAAGCCACTGAAATTATGAGGTTGTATGTTACTGCAGTAAAACCTAGCTCATCTTAACTGAATCACAAAGGAAACAGCAGCTGCACCCTGATGTCCAATTCTGTGCCCATGTTGCAGGGTCAAAGCTGTCAGTGACCTGGCAGCATGGTATTTTCTCAACACAGACTTATTTGTTTGGGGCCATTAGCCTGTGGCCTCATGGGCTGGTCCTAATTTCCATGAATATGCTATTGTCAGACTCTTAAATTGTGAGGAAACCCACTCTTCTTGTGATTTAGCTCTTCAGAAAGCAGCTGTTACTATAGGTAGGGGACTGGCACCCCCACGGCTCTTCTCCCAGCACTTACAAGAGCTCATCCTTCTGCTGGGGGGGTGCATTGGGAGGGAGAGGCAGTCTCGGGCAAGGCTTCTGGGATCTGGGTTTGGGGCAGAAGAATAGCAGTAGATGACAGTCACCAACACCTCCTGCGTGGCAGGGATGAGTCCCCAGGGTAGCAGCTGTGTGGGCATCATGTTGTTGGGGTGGTGAATTCTATGGAGGCATCTGAGAAGGCCGCACAGAGGACGTGTGGGAGCTGAGCTTTAAGGGAAAGTGGAAGAGAAAGGCCACAGCGGGATGAAGACAGAGTATGAGAAGAAGGATGAGACAGTTGTGGGGTATTTGTCCATTAATGGGGAGTGCCTGGTGAGAGACATAGAGGGGAGTGAGGCAGGAGGGCAGGTCAAGCCTGATCACAAAAGCTCTCAAATGCCTCTGCCATTTCTACGTGGCCTTTCTGTTAGAGACAAAGATGAGGAAGAGAGATGCAGGGTCACCTTTCACTGCTTGAAAACACCCCCACATCCATGTCCACAGTCATAATTTGAGGTCAACATAGGTCTTTTTGTAGCAACGCGCCCAACAAAGTCCAAGTCCTTATCTTTGAATCTGAAATACTGTGGCACAATCCAGCCACATGAAGTCATAACCTAGGGGAAAAAAAAGATGCTTTCTTTTCACTTCTTTCCAGATTTCAGGTTTTACTTTGTCTTTATATCCCAGACTCAAAAAGAATCTCAGAGGTTTCTAAAGCCCAGAGAGAGGAAGGGATGTGTCCAAGGTCACCGAGAGAGAAAGGGAATGAGTGTGACCTCAGTTAGTGCAGAAGTCTGCATTTTCTGCACATATAGGTGCTCAACAAATATCCACTGAATGAGTGAATGAATGAGCCATCACACTCAGGCAATTCTTTATCTTTACACCAAATCTTAGCAAGAGAAACTCTGCACAGATAAGATTTAAGGTCAGTTACTGACCCAGATTAATCATCTGCCCATGTGTTCCAGGAACTTCCTTAGCAATCACCCTGATTCAGGCTGGAGGAGGGAAAACTAGCACAGGCTCTGGGGACAGAAGAGGTCATGGCAGGGTCTCTGAGGAGGACGACATGAAACAGAGCCCCCTGAAACCTACAATGGAGATGTAGCGTGAGAAAGAAATAAACCTTTGCCATGCTAAGCCACTGAAATTATGAGGTTGTATGTTACTGCAGTAAAACCTAGCTCATCTTAACTGAATCACAAAGGAAACAGCAGCTGCACCCTGATGTCCCATTCTGTGCCCATATTGTAGAGAAAGCTGTCAGTAACCTCAAGGCTCTTGTCCCAGAGGTGTCAAGCACAGCCCAGCATGTGCCTTGCGGCTGAAGAGACAAATCCTTTGATCTAGAACCTCAGTAACAACATGTTAGTGCTGGGTGGCTCACCAGCACCTTCACATGTATGTTTCATCTGAGCTATACAGCATCCCCATTTCTCAAAAGGCAACTGAGTCTCAGAGAGATCATGTGATTTGGTCAATATCACACAGCTAGTTAGTGCTGAAGCTGGACACAAAGTTAGGTGGGGTTGTTTTTGTTTTATTTTTTTTTTTCATTTATTTTTATTATTGAAAATATTATAGGTGTCTCATTTTTCCCCCCATTGACCCCTTCCATCTCGCTCCCACCCTCTCCCCAGGCCTTCACACCATTATTGCCTGTGTCCATGGGTTATGCATCTATGCATATAATTTCTTTGGTTAATCTCTTCCCACCCCTCACCCCCCTTCCCTCTTCCCTCTGAGATATGACCATCTGTTGCATGCTTCAATGTCTCTGAGTCTATTTTGTCAGATTCTTTTGTTCATTAGCTTTTTTTTAAAGAAGACCCTTCAACATTTCATGTAGTACTGGTCTGGTGGTGATGAACTCCTTTAGCTTTTTCTTATTTGTGAAGCTCTTTATCTGACCTTCAGTTCTAAATGACAGCTTTGCTGGGTAGAGTAATCTTGGTTGTAGGTTCTTGCTTTTCATCACTTTGAATATTTCTTGCCACTCCCTTCTGGCCTACAAAGTTTCTGTTGAGAAATCAGCTGACGGTCATATGGGTGCTCCCTTGTAGGTAACTAATTGCTTTTCTCTTGCTGCTTTTAAGATTCTCTCTTTGCCTTTAACCTTTGGTGTTTTAATTATGATGTGTCTCTGTGGGGCCTCTTTGGGTTCCTCTTAAACTAGGTTTTTTTGAATCATGCATTGTTTATCTGTTGAGTGACTGCCCTTGGCAGCACTCTGCTGTAAGAAGTGCTGAAAGTAAGAAGACAGAGTCCTGCTCTCAACTGTAGTAGGGGAGACAGTACAGAGCACACTATACAAGAACACAGAAGGATGGCTAAAAGCATCAGAAGAGAGCAGGTAACTGCAGGAGCAGGAGGGAGAAGAAAGGAGACATTGAGCTGGGCTCTGAGGAATGAGCCGGAATTCCCCCTGGGGAAGGGAGGGAGGACATGCTACAAAAGGGAAATTCTTAGGCAAAGATGTAGCACTGGGAAAAGACAAGGTTTATTCAGAGAGGGTGAGCCCTCTGGCCCCACAAACAGGTAAATGCAATAAAGGAGGAAGAATGAGGGGAAAATCCATCCCTAAAGGTACCCAGGGCTCCAGTGCTGTCACAGGACATTGGCCTTACTGTCAATCCAGAGTGAAGGGGCTGAGGGAGGGGGTGATTATATCTTCTGAATGATAAGAGTTACACTCAGCTCCTATTTCTCCTTTAGACCAGAGGTCACCTGGGTCATAAGACAGCTTTCCCATCTAACGAAACTGCTGTGCCTGGGGACATTTCAGCTTCATCCTGTGAATGCCTGACCCTGGCATTTCCCAAGGAGACAGTGAGACCAGCTCAGAGCAGCAATGAAAGCCACCTGGGAGAAAACTGCGGCCTCTTCCCACCCCTCCCTGTATAAAGCTAGTCAATGGCTGACAACACATCTGCCGGATTGGATCCTGATCTTCCCTCCTTGTGTGACAAAAGTGCCAATATCATCTATGCTAAAAAGCAATAGGGAGGTCAAGACAGAGTCACTCGGCTTTCGTGACTAGGATTCAATCCTGTGACCAGTGGCTCTACTGGGATATGTATGTTCTTGTGTGTTGTTATAAAAATCAACGGATGGTCTATGATTCCTTAGGGAGTGATGACCAGAAATCAGGTTTACACACCCTGTGGAGTGGAAATGTTTGACCTTTAGGTGAGTACCATCCATCTGCCTGACAGAGCTCATCTCACCTAACCCAGGGAAGAACGGAAGCCCTGGTGATAGGTGTGGCATCTTTCTGTCCACTTAATTTTCTTACTGCTGAGCCACAACTCCTAAACAAGACAATACAAAGTAAGCATTCAAAAAAATATTCAGCAGTATATGAATCTGAAATACTGTAGGCATGATTCAGCCATATGAAGTTATAACCTAGTAACCATGCTTCCTTTTAATAGTCAAGAGCTCTAAATTCCGAAGGAGGGTGTCAAACTCTAATCCTACTCTATTGTCTCCCGAGCCTGCCCTGCGGGGAATGACAAAGAACCTAATGGACTAGAACGTGTCTCATCTCCCCTAGGGAAGTCAGAACTGCAGAGCCCAGAGGGCCAGCTTGCAGACCTTAAGTCTAAATTCCAGAGGTGGGGCTGACCTGCCCCAGAGCACACATTCAGGTTGCTTGGCTCTCAGGCCAGCCAGAGCTTTTTCCAATACTTGTGTGGTCCAGATTTGAAAGGAAGGAAAATGAGATGGGCGAGGCCAACCAGACAGCTGTGACAGAATATATCCTGCTGGGGCTGTGCGGCCACCATAACATAGAGATTGTCCTGTTTGTGCTCTGCCTGGGCATCTACTCCGTGAATGTGCTGGGGAACGCCCTCCTCATGGGGCTGAGCATGCTGGATCCCCGCCTGCACAGCCCCATGTACTTCTTCCTCAGCAACCTCTCTCTCATGGACATCTGTGGCACATCCTCCATTGTGCCTTTCATGCTGGTCAGCTTCCTGGAGGTCCAAAGGACTTCCATCTCCTTCCCTGGCTGTGCCCTGCAGATGTACCTGACCCTGGCGCTGGGCTCCACGGAGTGCGTGCTCTTGGCCGTGATGGCATATGACCGTTATGTAGCTATCTGCCAGCCGCTCAGGTACCCAGAGCTCATGAGTGAGCAGATGTGCGTGCGGATGGCAGTGCTGAGCTGGGGCGCAGGCTTGGCTAACTCACTGCTGCAGTCCATTGTCACCTGGAGCCTCCCCTTCTGTGGCCACAATGTCATTAACCACTTTTTCTGTGAGATCTTGGCAGTGCTGAAACTGGCCTGCGGGGACATCTCTCTCAACGCGCTGCTTTTAATGGTGGCCACAGCCGCCCTGTCACTGGCCCCGCTCCTGCTCATCTGTCTGTCCTACATCTTCATCCTCGCTGCCATCCTCAGGGTGCCCTCTGCTGCAGGCCGGCGCAAAGCCTTCTCCACCTGCTCTGCCCACCTCACAGTGGTAGTGATTTTCTATGGGACTATCTCTTTCATGTACTTCAAGCCCAAGGCCAAGGACCCTAACTTGGATAAGATTATTGCGTTGTTCTATGGGGTCGTGACACCCTCACTGAACCCCATTATCTACAGCCTGAGAAACGCGGAGGTAAAAGCTGCTGCCGTAGCTCTTCTGGGAGGAAATCTGCTCTCCAGGAAAATGCCCTGCCTTTCCTGTTGTTCTCCTAGCAGGAGAGCCTAGGTTATATTGTGGCAATAACTTCAAAATTTCAGTGACTTTGAACCACAAAGGTTTATTTCTCTCTCATGCTAGAGGCTGGCTGGGGGATGGAGGGGGGGTCTGCTCTGTATTGTAGTCTTCACCCCTCTGGGACTCAGGATAACAGAGCAACTACTGGATCATTCCTGGTGACCACAACAGTAGGAAAAGGGAAAATGACAAGGCCTGCACTGATTGTGACTCTTCACTCTTCCACTCAGAAGCGGCATGTGACTTCCGCTTACATTTTACTGGCCATTACAAGGCACATGGCCACAGTGAACGTCAAGGGGGAGGGGAGGCACGCCTGCCACATGTCTGGGGTGAGGAGGACTGAGAAAGCTGTGAACAGCCTGCTGACTGCCACACTATCCCACCGTCACCCCAAAAGCTACCAGAGAGTTGCCTTCCTTTTCTCTGACCATCCATCCTTCACTGGCTGATGCCAGGTTAGTCACCCCAGGAAAGCTCCCATTAGCTCACTCGTGGTGGCTTTGTGCTGTGCCTCCCAGAATTTCCTTCCCTAGATGGCTCTGGGTTAGGGTGAAAATTTGCATGAGATTTGGAAGGCAACACTGACGCAGCAGCAGACCCTGCAGGAGCACTCTCGTGCTGTCGCTGAGCTGCTGGCTCAGCTCGTTGTTAGTGCAGCCCCTCCAAGTCCCACTCAGCTGTTCTGAGTCCTGTGCCACCTGCAGCTCCATGGCAAAGAGTGCCAGCTTCTCATGCGGGTCACAAGTATCACTGAGATTAAGGGCAGTGAGGGCCAGACACAGGTTCCAGCTTGTTCTCCCAGGTGCTAGTGTGCCCTTACCCTCCCCCACTTCATCCCCACCAGCCCAGGTACCCACAATGACTTCGGGTCCAACACCAGATGCAGAGGTAACAGCTTTGCATAAACTTCTCTAAGTGCTCCCACAATTCTATAGGTTCCTTCATAAATCCCTGTATCACTCAGAGTGGTGTGCTATTTAGGTCAAACCCCAATTCATCATTCTTCTGATCAAGAACATTTGATAGCTCCCCACTACCACAGTGTGAAGTCCGAAATCTTCAGCTGAGTCCTCAGGCCCTCCAGAATCCAGGCACGTGCGCACGCACGTGTGCACACACACACACACACACACACACACACCCTGCGTCTTCAGTCTGATGCTCCACTAACCCCTTCACACGCCACCCCTCACTACATTATCTGTACCACCCACACCATCTCCTGTTCATGCTGTTCTCTGGTGAGACCAGGACTGTCTTAGACACCATCTCATCTCATTCACGCATCCTTTCCCAATGCACTTGGAAAGTGTTCTCTTTCCTTTCATCCCACAGCACCTTGTTGGAACCTTTCACTCGGCATCTATTCCATTCTGCTTTGCATTCATGGTATTTCACCACCACGTGAGCTTTTTGAGGTCAGGATTCACCCAGGTCTGGCTCGTCTCTGCAGCTCCCACAGAGATTTCCCTATAGAAGTTTCACTGAACTGAATCATCACTCGGAAGACCCTCACAATGTCACCATCTGGGGATTGAGCTGGCATGCTGCTGAGCATTGTGTAGACAGACACAAGTGAGGAGCCGCAGTATCTGTTGGCCAAAGCCCTGTATTTCCAGAAGGCTTCGGTCGTTGGCATCTTCGGCTTCTCACCTACTGAGACAAGTCAGGAGATAACCAAGGACCCTGTTTTGGGGCCAGGAGACCAGGGTTCCAGACCTGGTTCAGCTGCTCTGCCCAGCATGGTCTTTTTGCTGGGCTTCTCCCCAGAGGAACCCCACAGACCCCTCAAACTATGCAAACTGAACTCATCATTCTGCCCTCCAAAGGTGGGGGGCAGCTCCCACAAATCACCACACCAGGAACATGGCAGTCACAGGCTTCCTCTCATCCCTCATTACTCCCTACATCCAATCAGTCACTAGGTCCTACAGAATCCACCTCACAATAGCTCCTAAATCAGTCCACTCCTTTTCACGGACGCTGCCTTAAGCCTTCCCACCTGCTTCTTAAATATTGCAGTGCAGGTGCCACTGGACTTTTATCGTCCAAACTCTCTCCAAAACCCATCTCTGCATGAGCCACCAAAACACTAATCTATAAAAACGAAAACAAAACACCAATCTGTTCATGCTACTCTCCTGCTTAACCTCTCCAGTGGCTCATTTCCCACAGGAGAAAAACCAGACCCCACCTATAGGTCCAACCTCATTACTGGCTGCCTGCATTCACCCCACTCCACCCACACACCCTCTCCCGCCCAGGCACACTGAATTATTCTCAATTGCCCAATAAATATCAGTCTTTCCTTCCTCTGTGTCTCTCCCTTGCAGTTCCTCCTCATGCCCAAGCACTTCTTGATCTTTAGCTAACATGTACGGGACCCATCACGTACCAAGCTAGGCACTGTACTGTGTTCTAGTGCTTTCCTGACCGGGGACCAGGTGGAACAAGGGAAATCTCGGGGTGGGTGCCGTATGGTCTGTGGCGACCAGAAAGAACACTCTCCCAACATCTTTGATTATATAAGACCCTTGGGACTCAGCTTTGACTCTTGTGGAAAGAGAAGAAATTCCAAATTGACAAAGGATTATATGTCTAGCACTCAGGCAAAATGGGGCTCAAAACAGAAGTTACATTCTTGGGATATTTCTTGCACATTTGAGATTTGTACTCACTAGTCCAGTTTCCTGGGACCTTAACTTCCTTTGCTGTTGGGTGTGGCTGCCACAGGGGAGATCTGTTTCACTGATTTAAACTATTGGGCGCACACACACTCACACTCACTCACTCACCCACAACTCCCTGTTCCCAGCTGCAGCAGCCTAACACAAGGGGACTAAAGCCTCAGGCAGTAGCTCCAGCAGCTCACTCCAGCTGGGTTCCCATCACCCCTGCTGATCTCCTCATGGTCACTCTTTCCCTCCCCTCCCCACTCCTTTGGCCCCAGAAAAAAAGGCAGCATGGAACCAGCAAACACTTCATTGGAGAGACACCAGACTCCACCTGCATCAGCTCAGAATACCAGCCCCAGTCCCAGCCCCATCTGTCCTGCAGTTCCCCTCCCAGCGTAGCACAGCCCAGAATCTGCTTCTGAGAAGGAGGCCTGAGGCCAGAGTTGCTGAGCTGCTGGGAAGATGTGGAGACTCAGTTTCCCCAAAATGACCTCCACTTCCTCAGGAATGATGACATGTCCTGGGAGGGCTTTGTCTTCCCAGGAAGGAACCTATGTCCTCAGGAAGGTTCCACATCTCTGGGAGGGGCTCCACACCCTAGGAGGGACTGCTTGGTCCTGAAACGGCTCTGTGGCCCTGCACAGGCTATAGTTCTGAAGGACTCCGTGGATGCAGGATGACTCCAGGCCCTCAGGAAGTATGCCAGGTCCCTGGAAGATTCCATGTCAAGAAAGGCCAAGTCCTCAAGAAACACAACTTGTCTCTCATCCCTGGGAAGGCTCCACGCTGCCTGGGAAAACCCCAGGAAGGGCTCTCTGCCCCTGGGAAGGATTCATGTTCCCCAAGGGCCAGGCCCAAAGCCCCTCTCAGCTGGTACAGATACTGCTGACAGGGGCCCCTCCTGGGCCCACAAGGCCCAGTTCCTCCTGCTCATTGATGCATAGCTGGTAACCACAGCCCCGGGCCCGGGCTCCAGATGGCACCCTGTGGTCAGTCTTGGCACGAGGGGGCAGCAAGAAGCCCACACTGCCAGCGATGAGCATATGCCAAATGCTGTGAATGTAGAAGTAGTTGTCTCGGGTCTCCACGAAAGCATAGAGTAGGATGGCACTGCCTGCAATAAGGCTGCCTGGGCACAGGTAGAAAAGCCAGCGGCGCCACGTGGGTGGGTAGCAGTGCCGGCGGCGGACGCTACGTACTGTCTAGGGAAGGCAGAGAAGTGGGGTTCAGGAATGCCAGGCCCTGGAACCCAAGCCAGAGCCAGTCACTCTCAGGCTTCCCCTGAGCCATGGTTGTGACCTGAAGGCACCTTCTAAGACTAGGATGGGTACCATGAGCAGAACAGTGATGGTGGCAGGGTCCGAGCTCATCTTAAATTGGGGACCAGATACCCAGGGCCCTGCACCCAAGTACTATTGGGATGCCCCACCCACAGCTCTCCCCACTCTTACCCAGGCTGTGGCCAAAATCCCCAGGGCGAAGAGACTGGGTCCAAGCAGGTTCCAGAGTCCATGTCGGTCAAGCTGCAGAGCCATTGACAGCAGCATAGCCCCCAGCAAATACAGCACCTAGAGAAAGAGGACTGCAGGGGCTGGGCCAGGGTGGAGAGAGGCACTGGGCAGTGCCCTCAGGGAGAAGTTGGGAATGGATTTCAAGTGGACTTCAGCTATGGTTGTCCCCCAGGGCCCATTCTGGACTGACCTGCTTGACCACAGGCTGTAAACGAGCCATGGCAATGACAGTGACCCACACGGACATTAAGGAGCCCAGGAAATCACAAAACTGTAGTACATCATAGTCCATGATGCAGAAAACCACAATTCCTGGCTGGTCACAGGCATGGTAGAACTGGAGAAAGAAATGACAGGCATTGAGAGGACTGAGGGCAGAGGTTCAGGTCTACAAAACTGAAGAAAGAGACCAGAGGGTGGTGGTGTGCTGCTCTCGGAGAAGCAGAGGTCAGAGGTCAGAGGCTGCACAGATTTGGGAAATGTCCCACTCCCCACTCCTGAGAAAAATATGGCAGGGAGGCCAAGTCTGCCTCATAAGTTGTATGTATCTGGTAACCCTCACCTTCAACCCCACCTTCCTAATCTTCCTGCTTCTGGAATGGGGTATGGAGAGCACCAGGGCAAGGAGGTCCAGGTCTCTCAAGCTGAGGCCAATCCTTCCCCATGTTCTCATGCTTGCCGTGGGTCCCATCTGTAATCTCCATTCTTGACCCAAGCTCTGGGGTTGGCCTCTGGCCTCTTGGCCAACCCAGACCTTGAGTCTCCCCAGTATGTCGCAGTCTCCTCTGATAGCTCAGACGCTGAGTTGGGCTTTACCCTCAGGCTTTGCACTAACTGGCCTTCTTTATCCCCTCCCACCCAATACCATGGTAGACACAGTAAGAAAAAAAAGGCAGTCCCTACAGCCACAGAGAAGAGCATGACACTTCACACGACAGGAAAAAGTATGGAGATGAGAGTGTCCACCTTTCCCACACTGTGGGGAAAATAGTGAAGAGTAGGGTATTGAGGAGATTCAAAGAGGGGTGCAAGGGACACAAGTAGAATTGTATCAAGCTGTTCTGGGCACCTCAATTAAAGAATCATGGTTTGCCATCAGCCCCTCTTGGTCTATGGTCCCAACCCTTGTGCTTCTCTGGACAATGCTATCATAGCCTGTGGCATTCTATGTTCCCTTATTTGTGAAAAGGGTTACCAAGGAGTTACCTGAGTTCTCTTTGCCTTGAAACATTTGCTGTCACTTTTCTCTTTATTTCTTGTATAATTTATGTGATTTGAGTATTTATTGATGCCAAACACTAAGAACATGTATGGTTGTAAGAATATCTGGTGCAAAGGTGATGGGAACACATATCCCTCTGAGGATTTCTGACATTTGCCTTATGACCCTACCCAAAGAAAAGATACTGGACAGAGGTCTGAGGAAAAACAGCTCCAGACTGAGAACAAACACCATAGCAGCATACTCACACCTCACACCTCCTGACGTTGCCCTTGGTCCATCAGGAAGAAAACTAAGAAGCTATAATGGAGAGAAAGGTTTTGACCTATATAAACTTGATCAAAATCTACTCAATGGAGCTGAGCTTGAGGCATGCCAGCAGATTTTAAGGGATCAAAAAAGTTTAAGATTTCTGTGAATCAGTCTGTCTGATCTCTGCCTATTACCCCAGGTTCTCTGGAAGCCATGGCTATTGAGGGCATCTCTTGGTAGGAGAAACAAGTTGGTGTCGTTTCCAGGGTTGGACTGAAATACATCAGGATGAACTGAAGCTGGGGCAGGAAGGCTAAGTGCTATGGCATCCAAAGGTGGCTTTTGAAGTGTCTTGATCATTGACAGAAGGGACTCTTTAGGCACTACTTTCAGCCCAGGCCAGTTTCTTCATCATTCTATTAAAAGGCAACCCTAAGTCACAAGAGCTCTGAGCCCCTAAGAGCAGTAGCTTTACAGACCTTGGTGAGACAGGTCTCCAGGCCTTTAGAGGTATGGCCTTGGGTGTGGGAAGAGGGCAGGGATGTCCAGTCCACAGCTGAGGAAAGAGAGCTGAGCAATATTGCAAGTCATTCCCTCACTGGCAGCAGTAGGATCCCTAACTTTGGAAAGAATGGGAATGGGAGAACCTGGTCTCTGAAAGATTTAGGGCTGAGAACAAGGTGGAGATGAGGGCAGGAAAAATAATTTGGGAGAAAAGCGTTATATCCCAAATGCACATTACAAATCACGACACCCCGGCCTTAATCAAACAGCATCCTCCTTAGGAAAAAGTATGTGGGAAATTGAGGCAGGTCTTCTGTGAAAACTGACAGAATCCAGCTGAGATGCTGCATTGCCACCAACAGAATGGGGAAAAGATTTGAAAGTTTAGTCTCTAGAGACAAAGGATGAGAAATCAACTGTTAATGCTTCTTTTGAACCTGTTGAGAGTTCATCCAGTCATTCAAATTTTAAAATCATAACTTCAACAGACAAATGGGAAAGAAAAGGTAAATAATATAAGGGCAGGGAGAAGCTAGGAGGTAAAGAATGCTATACCTTCAGGAAGAGACTGCCTTGGAATGATCATGGGTGTTTTTGGTTTTTTTGGTTTTTAAAAATAGGAATAATCATGTTTTAAGTGAGTTTTCTCAGACTTTTGAAAGGGCTTAAAGTCTGGGGACATGGTTTCCTCTTAATAAATCATTAAATTGAGAAAATGAGTTCTTACTGGGAAACACTGAGACTTTTCATGTGGGTCCACACTGGCATTAGAGTTAATGTTTAAATATGCCTAAAGAATTTGTTTACTTTTCAATTCTTTATTCTTCTTATATGTGTTGATTAATTGAGAGTTAATTTGGTTCCTAAACAAATCAATGTTTTGGTCTTTTTTTTTTTCTATTTTTGCTGTAGGATGATTATTCTGTACCTCCAAGACCAACTATAAGTACTACAAGCCAATAACTTACCCCATACTGTTTTATGATTTGGATTTTATCTTAAAGCATTTTTTTTTTTTTAAATCCTCACCCAAGGGTGTTTTTTTCCATTGCTTTTTTTGGGGGGGGGGGAGGAACATCAACGTGAGAGACACCTCGATTGGTTGCCTCCAGTTCATGCCCTGACTGGGGCCAGGGGTTGAGCCTACAACCAAGGTACATGCCCTTGGCAGTAATTGAACCCAGGACCCATCAGTCCACAGGCCAACACTCTGACCACTGAGCCAAACCGGCTAGGGCTAAAGCATTAATTTTACATTTCAGGGTTAACCAAGTACTTGCTCCATACACCTGACTTTCAAATACAGAGAAGGAAATGCCTAAACATTTCTGGAAGAGGGACTTGTAATAAATCCTTCTATCTCAGATAAGAAAGGATATATATCAGAAGAAGAAAAGCAAAGCTGAATAGCCCAGTATTAAAGACACATCTAAGAGAATAATTAATTGAAGGCTGATGTTCTTTACTTTCTCTGCACTGAAAAAACAATGGCAAATAATGGAGAGACTGTCTCTGGAGCAGACAGGTTTGGGGGGAAAGCCATCTCACTAATATTCTAATCACAGAATAATAATGACTGATTGTGCTCCAAGTATATACTAAAAAGTCAAAGAGATTGTTTGAGATTGTAGAAAATGCACAGGGATAGAGGTAAATCAAAATTGCAGTGTGAGGGAATTATTGTTCCACTAAAAGTGTGGGCTAATTTTTGAACAGTTTTCCTTTTGTCAGTGGCAAAAAAGTGGTGAAAAATGACACATAAAAAATGTTGACTCTAAGAATAGAAATTTAGAGTGCAAACTGGCTTCTATTAATATAATTCTAACTTAATGTGATACTTTCCTTAGTTTTGGGTATCTCTCTTTACTTATGAGATAATTTTAGAAAATTGTCCTAGATTATTTTTCTGTAAAATTTTATATTTTTATAACATAAATATATAGTTCGTCTAATGCTCCAAAAAAGAGTACCCAAGCACTATAGAATATAAAACTGGAAATGCAAATATCTTTAATTCATGCAAAGATTATTATATTTACACTCAGGATATAATGGAATTTACTGCTGTTCTCTGTTCTCTTATTTTCTGCTTCCATTTTCTCTTGGAAACAGTCATAGGATTTTGCCCAGGGCCACTGAGAATAACTTGTGATGGTCTGACGAACAGAGAGGTGAGGAGAAGGCAGGCTTGCAGCCAGGGCGTCAGCAATCCGCAAGGAAGGCTGCAGGGTCCCCAGGATATCAGCTCTGTAGGTGTCTTCTGGGATCTGATTTTGGGGACAGACTCAAGGAGCACTGGGAAGGATAGGCTGCACAGCTGCAATGTTGATTTATTTTCCCTCGTGGTTTCTTATATTTGGTTTGGTTATACCTTCTTATCTTTCTATTGGTTCTCCTTATTTTTTAAGAAATCGGAAACCACTAAACTGAGGTCACGAGCTTCTCTATGTAAACCAGGACCCTGAGAAACTAAAATCAGGTGGGAAACTTAATGCATGCTCGCTGCCCCCGTGCAAGGGGAGCAATGCATCGCAGGGATTACATGTGGGGGACCTGGGGTCAGGCTGAGTGAAAATGTTGGCCCCACCACTTACCTTCTACCTTAGGCAAAGTATTTAAACTTCCCTCATCTGCAAAAAGTACCTACCTGTTATTATAACCCTATTGTGAGGATTCAGTTAGCAGTGTTGACACACAGTGCGTATTCGGTAGATGTTACTTTGCTGTTATTACATGAACTGTCTGGTTATATACAAAATCAAGTGCTGGGTTTGTGGCTCATTTTGTTTGTTTTTTAACATATTTTACATGTTTTACATTTTAAACTCCTGAAGAACAAACCTAATGTCTGTTCCTATGTCCTGGATAAGAACTGATGCACCACTCCCAGGCGTGGACAGTCCTGGATTTGAAGACAGAGAAGACTGTCATCTACTCTCCTAGTACTGTGACCTACAACGTGACCAATGGGTCCTTAAATGAAGACTTTCGGAATCGGATAAATCTAAACTAAGAATGGAAGACGAGGGACAACAGGGAACCCACCTGGGAAAACTGGAAGACCAGCAGCTTTACATTTTGGCCCACATGGAAAAGCACAGGAGCTGGAGCAGGACTTTAGGCAACACTGCAGTGCCAATATCTTTTCCTTAATCTTTTGCTTATTTCCTTATTTAGGGAAAGTAGAAGCTCTGCATGTGACGCCAGGCACTTTAGGCTCCCCCAGTGTTTCTACTGGGTGGGAAGTGTTTTACTCTCAGGTTGATTTGCCACCGTATCCAGGAAATGAGGAGTCATCCAGGACTGAACACTCTAGAGCCAATGCCTGGGATGCTGTATGAAGCGCAGAACACATACACTCCCACACGCCGCAGGCTCCTAACACACTTAGGTACTCTTACTAATTGTGAATCACGTTAGATCTGCATGCCGCGAAGAGTGGGCTGGTGGAACAGCTGTTGCTAGAGGATTTGGTGAGCAACAGTATAAGGGCATCTGGCAATAAAGAAGAGAAACAGTGTCTAATATAAAAATAGAATGAGGCACTGTTAGAGCAGGCCTAAAAGGGGGCAGTAAAACAAAACTGGAATGTGCTCTTCTCATCCAGCTGAAGGGGCCAAGGTTTCTCTACATGGCATGGACACAGGCTACTCTTCCTCGCCTGTGGATGAAAGTCCAGGAGGGACCTAGGTATGACATGACCCTCAGTTTCAGGGCACTTGCCCCACCCCCTTCTCCTAAGAGATAAGTAGAATTTTTGTCATTTGGACATATGTCTGATCTATTAATGTTGAACAAAAGAGAGGCATCTATTGGTTTTTGTGGTATCTTTGCTGCCAAGACATAAGGAAAGTCTAAATCCATCTAAGATTTTTGCAGCACTCATAGGTAAGCACTGTATGTCACAAGATGCCAAGAGCCCAGAGATGAGATGAAAAGATCCCTAGATGCAGAATCTCAGGGGCAGGGGGGGATCTACATGCAGGTTAAGTCACATTAGCAGACTCACTCCTCTACCTTTCCTTAGAATATCTGTGATACATGCTTGTAAAATGAATTTTTATGATTATGGAAGAATGGGAAGACACAGAGGAGAGATTGTGGAGATTCTGTAATGGGAGGAGAAGGGTTTAAAACTATATTAATCTTCATCAAAATATGCTCCTTTGGGCTGGGATTTTATATTTTATTACACCTCCCATGATGCCTCAGAACATAGTTGAATCTGTAAAGTTTCTTAGGCTCCTAAGAACCATATTGTTCTATAAATTATCCAATTATAGATCCCCTCTGCCTTCCTAAAGTTCCCATGCAAATTCAAGGAGACCACGCCCCACCCCCTTCTCCTAAGAGATAAGTAGAATTTTTGTCATTTGGACGTATGTATTGTCATATGGTCTTTTCATACCATAAGAAAGAGCATGCTCGCTGTAGAGACCCTCCGCCCGATGAGGAACATGAACAGTATAGCTAGCCCTCACATGGTGAAAGCCTATGATGAAGCTGACAACTCTCCATTAGACACGTAGGTGAAAGAGCAGATTTCCTGCCTGCATGCAGATCTCTCGTGGTGAAGGCACAATTTCCTACTGCAGAACGGAGTTACTCCTCCAGTCCAGCATATTGAAGTAAAGGTCCCCTCGGCCCTCGGGGTGGACAGGCAGGGTGTGAGACAACTAGAGACCCCACACTGTCTGCAGTGGCTGTTGGCTATTTTACGTTACAAACCGGCTTGTTCATTGATCCCAGTGTGCCTTACAAAAATGACCATACTCTAGGCATGCCGTGATATGAAAAGGTGGGGAGGCACTGCTATAGAAGACACAGCGAATTGGAGGCATCCTCATATTATAAAGGTACAGACATCCCCAAACCCGTGGAGAACATGGGGAACATGTAGAGCCTCGCCCACCACCGCGGATAATGCCTCGGTGAAGACACTGACGCACCGCATACCGTGGAAAAGAACATGGTGAACGTGTAGACAGCAGCTTCCAGAACATATCGGCTCCGAATGGCCAGGACCACAGGTGGCAAAAACATGAGGTTGCTCAGGCAGAGCAGCAGTGTGGACAGCAGCTGGAATCCGTAGGTGAGCGCGTCGGCACTGTCGGTGCAGCCCCAGCCCCGCCACCCTGCGGGCGGGGAGGGCACAGAGGCAGCCGTGGGTTCAGCTGACGCCTGGGCAGCGGGCCTCTAGCTAAGCCCTGTGCCCTGCCAGGGGAGGGTGGTCTCACCCTGGGCCCGCCCTCCCACTCCCTCCTAACCCAGCCCCAGTTCAGGTCGCCGCCCCCTCCCGACAGCTCCGGGGCTCAGCCCCCCCCCCCCCCCCCCCCCCCGCGCCCCCTCGCAGCCCAGGGCGCTCACCCGCTTTGCACTCGCAGGCCGCGTACAGATAGTTGTGCGTGCGCAGCAGCTTGCACTGCCCGTAGGGCCCGCAGTCGTCCACGCACGGGGACAGGAAGGTGCGCAGCCGCACCTCGGCAGTGGCGTTCCGGCACCGCACAAACCTGCGCACACACGCGGTCACCCGGGGCTCCCCGCTCCCTCCCGCCCAGTCCGGCACCAGCGGCTCACCGAGGCCCCGCCCCGCACAGGGAGCGGAGGGTCAGGAACCAGGTCCCGGTCTGCGGGAACGGGATTCGCAGCCTGGCCACTCTGGAGGTGGCGCTGACCGAGAGGAGGAAGCCAGCCAGGGACTCTGAGGGGAGAGGGAGGGGTCAGTGAGAGAGAGGAGGGGTCAGTGTGGGGTCAGGGCCTGAAGAATCCTCACCCGCCTGTCCCCGCTTCCCAGTGGCCCTAGCCCCTCCTTCCACCAAACCAATACCCACCTCAGCCGCGCCCCCTGCCCGTCCTACCAGCCTTCTCTCCTTTCCCCATTCCTCATCCTCACCTTTGGAACAGGTCACTGCTGCATCCCCCAGACTCAAGGGCACCTCGTGAGTCAGGCATCCAAACACCGTCACATTTTCCTGGCGCAGGGAGCTCTGGAGAGGGCAGGTTTGAAGATGAAGCTGCCCCACCCTCCAGGTCCTATCACCACCACCACCCCAGACTCCTACACCGGTTAGTCCTTCCCCATAAACTCCTCCAGGCTCTCACCAGACATCACATTCCTGCAGGTGCTCTCAACACCAAAGCCAATCTCTCTTCCATCTCTCTTCCCTTTTTAGGACAGAAAAACTTGGGAAACACCAAATCTCTCACATCAGAGATCTTTCAAAGACTGATGAAAAGGCAAGGCCCAAATCCAAATCCTTTCTTTGGGCAGAATTTTGAAGCTGCTTAGGCTAAAGAGAATACCCTCTTCTTCAATCTTATCTAGCTTGTTACTGGGGGGAGGGAGAGTGCTGTTGCTGGATGTAAAAATTAGTTGTGCACAAAGGTAACTATAAGGTTTTCAATCATCTTCACCTCTTCATCTGAGTCCAAAGGCAGAAGGCATGTAAAGAAATGTACTCTCCCTCAGGTGAAACGCTCAGGTACTCAAGAGTGGTAGTAGAATGCCTGAGGGATTAAATGTAGCAACCTTGCTGGGATTAAAAGAAACCGTATATCCACAGGAGTAAATGTAAAGAGCTGTTTACAGGAAGCAGGTTGTCATAAACTCACCTCATTCAAGAAGGATTTGAGGCAGCTTATTAAATACATATAACAGGATAAAATAAATGCATGAGGGAAATTGAAAACTCAGGATAGGAAAATAAACGTGGGCTATATATTTGATGCTGACTTCCAAGCAACCAAAGCAAAGAAGGAAACATGATGAGTGACCAGATTTGTGAGTCCATCAGATAAAGGTGAATCAGAGTCACAGAAGTATAGCATCCAAAGGTGTGGTTCTCGGGTAAGTTTCATTGAAGCAGCGCTGTGTGCTGGTGTGCATCCTATCCTCATTCCTGTCCATTTACTCTAAAGGGCATCTGCTTACATTCCATTTATCTGCGTGCTATGACCCTTGTTATACCCTCAGACAGCTGAAATTCACTCTTGTGAGAACACAAGAGTGAATTTCATACAACTTGCTCATAACTTTCCTCAATGCAAGCCCAGGGCAATATGCCAAAGTATTATTCAGTAAAAATCATTCTGGAAGAGGGGGAGCAAAGATTTAAAAATGTTCTCTAGGTATGCATTCTCTGACCCAAATGACCAGTTCTTAATACGGGGGGGCGGGGGGGTCAAAATACTTGGAAAAATCAGAGTAGATGTTCCAATATACCTTTCAGAATACATACAACTGTCTGAGGTGGATAGCAAGGGTCATAGCATGCAAATAGATGGAAAGTAAGCAGATGCCCATTAGAGTAAATGGACAAGAATGCAGAGAGGGACAGGGTGAGGGGCTGCAGGGGGCTGGGCCTCTACTCTCAGGACACTGAGGAAGAACAAGTATGGGTGCATATGGTCTCCGATATGGGCTCTACAGCTTCAAGATCAAATCAAGGCTTCACTGTCATTGCCCAAAGGCATAGCAATAAGCAAACATAAAACACATACAGTTTTAGCCAGAACAGAGTCAGACAGAATTTGAGAATGAAAATAAGGAACACTTTCAGGCTGAAGAATCAGCTGTCCTGACCAGCAGGACCATTTGAAAGTTCTGAGCCATGTCCCATAAAAGAGCACATCAAGCCACAGACCAGGTCTCAGGTCACCTCATAGGAAAATGGTCCCTGGCCCCAGAGCTGGGGGACAGTAGAATTAAAAGGAGAACTGGCTGAGGGATCCTTATCGGATCAATGCCAACCTAAGACAATTGCTAATGGCCTGACACAGGGCTCTGCCCTCAGCCCAGTCTTATTCAATACTGAAAATAATGACCAAGAGGTTGGAAATTAATGACTAATTTCAAATGTGTGAATTACACATAGTGGAGAAAGCCCAAGACCCAAACCGGCATCATTAGGCAATGCCTCAAAGATGAACATAAATTCTTCCATTCGGGTTAAAAAGTCCACTGCAAAAATATGAGCTGTGAATTAGCAGCAGGTCATATGAAATAGGCTCAGGGCACAAAATTATGTATGCCCCTTGGTTACAACTAGATAAATACCGCAGTTAATGTGGAAAAGGACTGGGAAGATGCACACCAAAAGGCTTAGCAGTTGTGTTATGAGGATGTCTTCCTCTCCTTCCCAAAGCTTTTACATGTGATTCTATTCTTTTTATAATTAAAAAGTAAATGAATACAATTGTTTTGAAGAAAATAAAAAGGAAGGAAACGAAGAAGACCCAGAGTTCTTCATTCACCCAAGCCCCACGAGATCAGTGTGATGCAGCAGCAGAAAGAGGTAATTTAATTTCAGGTTGCACACATGCCGCCTGCCACCCTGGTCAGACTACCTCGGATCACTTATTTCAGAGACATGATGACCAGAAGTTTGACCAGAGGAGACAGTGGAGGTCAAGGAGAGGTCTAAGATGCTGATATTATTCAGCTTTCAGAAGGTTGAGGGGCATCTGAAGAGCTGCTAAAATAAGATAGGGATGTAACATGCACCACGCTTATATAAGATGCGAATAACTGGGGAAACTGTGCAGGAAAGAGGGGGGATATGGAAACTCTATGTACTTTCCACTCAGTTTTCCAATAAGCCTAACACTGCTCTGAAAAATCAAGTCTATTAACTTTGTTTTTAAAAAAGGGACTGGGGTAGGTTTACTGAAATACAGCTTATGGGGCAAAACAAAGATCAGTGGGTAAAAATCCACGGAGGCAGGTTTGCGTGGAATGTCGGGACTGCCATTAGCAATTGGAGTGTCTAAATATGGACTTCAGGGCCTCAAGAGGTGGCGTACTCCCCATCACTGGAGATATGCAAAAAACTGAACACCTGCCATAGAGAGAGGCCCTTAGTAAGAGGGAGGTTAGGCTATAAAACTGGAGAAATCTGGACCACTCTGAATTACCCTGGCTGACCCAGCCCATTCATAGTAGAGTCAATACCCAGCGCATGTTTGTTGACCAGAATTGGGCTGAGACATGGTCTCTAATCATAAAGTTGGGTGAAAGCAACCTATGTAGGCTTCCACACCCGTCACCTTGAGATCCCCCATAGGAGCAACCTCCCCACTCTCCACAAAGTACCGCATTGAGGTGGAGCTCCAGGCTAAGGACACCTCCGCTGTCCAGCACTGGCAGCAGCCTCAGGCTAAACACAGCGGGGCGCTCAGGGGGCAGGGCCACGCTGGGGCCAAAGAAGATGTAGAAATGGATGGAGAAGGTGTCCAGCTCATTGCGCAGAGTCGGGCGCACTGGCCAGCAGTGCTCAGGTGGAGATCTGACCCCAGGCGCTTCCACAGGAGCCCCAACGGATGGTGGCTCTAGGGGCAGTGGTTGATTGCCCAGCGACTGGGGCATGTTCATGGCAGCTCCAGGGACCAGGGCACGGGACAGGCTGGGCTTCGGGCACTCTGTGGGACAAAGGAAATCAGAGCTAAGGCCTGCCCCCCTCACATCCCTTCAGCCCCACCACAAACCAGATCTGAGCCAGATAGAACTTAGCAAAGGGCGGGAGGGGTGAGAACTAGAATCATGCCCTTGGGAGTGTGGGGCATCCAGGGTCACAGGATAGGGCCCAGGGCTTTCCTAGTGGTCACAGCCAATAGAATGTCAGGTTGGAGGAAATTAAGGTCATCTCTCCCTCCCTAAGGATACTGCTGAAACAGATGACAGCCCTCTCACTGACTTGCATGGGCTTCTACAAGGCCAGTGTCCCGAAGGTCCTGCCTACCCCAGGAAACTGAAAGAGAGATTAAATTAAGGAGAATAATCAGGTCCCTTAGTGAGCCCCAAGTGGTGGAAAAATTATCTGAAGGCCTTCCAATAACTTGATGCTCCAAGTCGAAGGGCTTCAGGGAGTGTGAAGGAGCTGGAGTGGGGTCAGGGAGATTGTAGGGACATGGCAGAGGGGCAAGGGACACAGCCAGCATGCCTGCCTCTTTCCAGTCACAGATGTCAACACAGGTCGGGTGGCTGGGACAGATGTGGAGCTTCTGACCTTGCAACCGCACACACAGCTGGAAGCGGATGGTCCTGCCAGAGCCCCGAGATGTCTCCACACGCACGTAGACCCAGCGCCCCCAAGGGGGCAGTGCTAGCTCCAGCTGGCATACTGAGGCACCTCCACATGCCACAGAGCTTGAGTTGTGCAGGGGTGGGGCCTTGGGACGTAGGCGAAGTGTCAGGGGGCAGGCGGATGCCCCACGGCCCCCCATACACACCAGCTGTGCTGAAACCCTGTAAGTGAAGCTGGGCACAAAGACCCTGGGCAGAGGAGAGTTTAGGGGTAAGAAAACAGGATATGGAAAGGTGCGAGGGACACCAGAATGAGGGAAACACTAGGAAGAAGGGGGCAAGGAGGAGTAAGGTACACAGGAGAATAGGAGCCTTTTCAGGTCCTCCCCTCTGTGCTGGGAGAGAGGGAGGCAGGGCTCCAACCCACCCTGAGGGCTCTGGGTGGCCCAGCAGTCCAGCTTGGCCAATGGGAGAACAGGAGCAGGTAGGTAGGCTTAGAGGCCAAGAGAACCCTTCCCTGTTTGAGGCCAGGGAAGGAAGAGGAAAAGTGCAAGGTGTAGGGGGGATTTGACTTACTTATATAGGGCTGAGTGATTGTGGGGAGAGAGAGTTTGCTCTGAGGGACGGCCAGGCACCAACACAGCAACATCCAGTAAACGCCGGACAATCAGCTGCGGCTGAAGGAGGTACTGACACTCATCCTGGAGACCCTAAGACAAAAGCAAGGGTGGTGGGAGGGGAGAGACAGCAAGGGTGCTACTAAAACAAGGTGAACAGAACCTGCTGATGGGAGAGACAAACCTCCTCTGGCCTTCTGCTCCCAGGGCAGTGACTGAGATCTCTCTAAGTTCTGGGTCCTTCCTGCCCAATTACCTCTGTCCTTCCTAGGTCTGTAGATCTACTGTGATTCTTAGCTAATGCTGAGGTTTGGGATTCAAACCCAGGCCCTTCTGACAATCAGGCCCTGCCTGCTCCTCCAATCTAACCCCTCCTCCTGAGCATTCCTGAATACCCCCTCAGGTAATTTCAAATCACCTCAATCCCCCACCAAGCCCTCAGGAACTTACAACACTGGCTCTCTTTGGGCATTGGAAAGCTCCATAAAGGCCTCCAGTCCAAACCTCCTCCTTCCCCTACAATGTGAATCTTTAATTTCCCTTATTCCACACTGTCCTTTCCAAGTATTTGTGTCCAGCCTCTGTTTTAATACCCCCAGAGAAAGGCCACTCTTTACCTCCCAGGCCACCTCCAGACTGTAAGCAACTTGAGAATAGGAACCTGGTCTTAGTTAATTTTTGTTTTCTCAGACACAGAGCCTAATGTAAAGTATATACTTTACAGATGAGTTTGCTGAATCAATGAATGAAGAAATGAAACAACCCAGCTGAGGGCAGCTCTGATCTTTATGAAGCCAAAGCCTGTCTTCCATCTCCCCTCCCACTGCTCTGCCTCAGGGACCCACAGACACATCTGCTTCTTCTGCCTCAGGCTAAGAATAGCCCCATCTCCCTGAGTTGCTCTGGATCAGATCCCTAACCCTTCTCTACTCAGTTGACACCACCCCTGGCCCACTCAGCCTCAGCATTCTTCAGTGAGCACAGTTCCATTTATTCTGGTTCCTTTCTGCAGCATTTGCAGCTATCTAAGCCCTGCAACTGTAGCAGTTGAGAGGAGGAGGGGCCTCCTGATTAGGGTTCTCTGATCTTCTGAAGGACATATGACCCTGTGCTGGCCCAATAAACTAGAGGCCACAGTTCACTTACATGTTTATTCTGACCCAGACATATCTCTAAGCCTTGTTCTGGGATGAAAGTTCCATGTTCTGACATCCCACTGACTTCCATGCCATGGAACAAGCCAGCCAAGGCACAGACTTCCAGCAAAACTCCACAAAGCTAGAAGGAGGCCCTGATGGCTGCCAGGCCAGAAAATCCCGTTACCCTCTGCCTGGAATTTTCCTATAATTTTTGCATCACTGCATCCCCAATGCCTAGTACACTACCTGGCAAACACTAGGTGCTAAAAAAATATCTGTTGAGTTAAAGAATGGGTATCAAAAAGAGTACTCCTTCGGCAAGCTCCTAAATCCACCTCATTGCTCAGGGGCCTCAATCTCTGATATCCAAAGCAGATGTCCCTCATCTTTGGTGTGAAACCCTAAGGACCAGAACTACTATTGCAAGTCATTTCATCAACCCCACTTCCTACGACAGGAATCACCCACAGTAATCTTGAGGTGAAGGATCCTTGAGGGTGGCAGCCCATGCTCAGGAGGTGGCCCATTTCCTTGTTGGGTAGTACGGGGCAAGAAAAACTTTGCTTGCTATTGGCTTAACTGAAGGATCACTGGCTACGACCTCAATGGTTAAGATGTGCTCTTTCCTTAAACTGTATAAGGCGCATACCCAACCCCTCCCTATTGCAGAGGGGAGTGTTCAGTCAGTGGAGACTAGGGAAGGTGCAGAGATGCAGCAACCTTCACCGTGTGGTGGGGCTAGAGAAAGGGCACCAAAATGCAAGTCCTCAAGAACGGCCAAGGCAGAAGCCAAGTGAAATGAGTCAACATCAGCAGCCATGGAAGGAACAGGGTCAAAGCCAGGAAACCTGAGAAACCAAGAGGGCCAAAAGTGAGAAGTGGTGAGGGAAACAGTCTGAAAGAAGCTGGAACAGAAGGCCCTAGATTGATTCTTAGACTGTCCTAGTATGGGTGGGCTGGGTTTCTTTAGAAAGGCCTAAGCAGGGGGCCAGTCCCAGGCTCTGGATGGGGCTTTCAGACTGAAGATGGCCTAAAACACTTGGCCTTCTCTGTGGGAATATCCCAGTACCCAGTACAGCTCCTGGCCCACTGTTGGTCAGCAGCAGTCAACATGGCTATAAATGATTATCCTGGACAGACTACAGGGGACAAGAGTGGAAGCAGGGAGACCACTTAAAGGTTACTGAGGTGGCCCAGGAGAACGCTGAGGGTAGGTGTGCTAAGAGTGGAAAGAGAGAGAAGTAGATGCATTCAGGGCATGCTTTAGAAGTAGCACCAACAAGACTTTTCTTTATGGATTGGTTGGAGAGAAGTACGGGAGAAAGAAGACTCAAGTAGGTACCTAAATGCGGAGCTTGAGCAATCAGTGAGCAGCTGTGCCTTTTACTGAAAAGACTAGAGAAAGAAAGGACTTGGGCTGGGAGAGGTGAAATGGGAATTGAAGAGATTTTTATGTTTAGCTTTGTTCGGATTTGTACATGCTAAGTTTGAGACATTTCTTGGATATCTAATCAGAGATGTCAAGTAAGCAGCTGGATGTGAAGTCTGAGATTCAAAGACATTAGGACTCACTGAATACACTTGGAAGGCATTAACTTATAGGCAGTACTTAAAACTATTGTGCTGGAGACACCTAGCAAGAGAATGGAGAGATAAGAAAGGAGTTGTCCCAGGACCAAGCATTGGGGCCCCACAATATGTTTGATCAAGAAGAGGGGACGCCAGGAAAGGAAGCAGAGAAGGAGTGGGCGGTGGGCAGGAAGAAAGCCAGGACAGTCTGTAAAGTCACAAAGGCGCAGAGGAGAGTCTTTCAGGAAGGGAAGAGAATGTAAAACACTCATTAACAGCTAGTTGCTAGTCAGCTGTGGAAAGGGGAAGTGAGGACTGGAAGGAAACGAGGGAAGAGGAAGACTTACTTTTCACTGCCTTTTGTACCTTTTGAATGTTGTACCAGGTGCATATATTACCTATTCAAAACACAAACAAAATAATTTAGGAGTAGGATGAAGAGAAGAATGAGCACTGCTGGCAGATTTTAACCTCTTCAGTTGAGATACTGAGTCATGCTTTGTCCTAGTTGGTGCATTCAACCAAATCTTTTCTTTTGTACAATCTGCTTCTTTGGTTTCCTTATCGTGGTTTTCATTATTTTACCTGCTTTCATTTACTTTCAAGTCTTAGACTGGAGAGAGGAAGCACTCAAGGAGAACTGTGCCCCAGACAGTTAGAGAACTTTCCCCTAATGAGCCATTTGGGTGCCAGATGTTCCCCACAGCCCAAAGGCCAGTCTCTCAGGGCAGACTGGCAGCTGGGCACCACAGGATGAACACATGTTCCAAGACAGGAAAGGCAAGGAGATGGTGGGCATGGGTCAAGATGGAAGAGGTTGAGAGGAAGAAAGGGCGAGGAAAGGAGGAGAAGTGAGATCAGTTTGGGACAATATGAGTTTGAGAAGGTGGCAGAAGAGCAACAAAATTTTCCCATACCCTCACTATGTGCCAGGCTCTGTGCTGGATGCTGGGAATACAGTGGTGAATAGCAGAGAGACAGGGGCTAGCAGAAGTGTGGGACCAGAGCTCAGGACAGTGGCTTGGACCAGATAAGTCACTTCCCTTTTACAACCTCCTAAGGCTCCCTATCACTCTCAGGATAAAGTTCAAACTTCTAGGCCCTTCATGATCTGGTGTCTGCTCATCCCTCCAGCTCTCTTACCCACTCCAACAACCGCCCACACCGAACCACTGCAGTTCTCACGCTTTAGCCCATGCTACCCTCAGCACCTACAGTGCCTTTCAATGCCTTCTCAACTTCAGGCCTCACCTTCTAACAGTTTCCTACGACCACCTCTACCATTCTACCCAGCTGAGTTAGCCATCTTGCCTTTGTCCTCTTAAAACATCTCCTATATCTCGCTAACATACATCTTATTTATCTGTGTCTCTAGCACCACCCCAATGCCTGGGACAAAGCAGGTGCTCAAGGACTAAGGTCTAAAGGGAGGTCTGAGCTTACCCCCAAAGCTAAGGAGGGCCCTAGAAACAGCACCGCCTTCTTGTTGCTAGGACTCTTCCATCCCCACCCAAGGATACCCCTGAACCTACATGACTTCCTACATTGGCCAAGCCTTATAGGAAGTCAGGACCTGGAATATGAAGGAAACAACTCCAGAAGATGGAGCCCCGGAGGAATGTTCTGGACAACCAACCCATAGGCTTGAGTCTAAGGAATTAACCAGAAAACTTAAGAATCCTTAGAGGCCCCTTTAAGATTCCTAAAGGTAATCAAATTCTCAGAGGGACAACAAAAATGATCCTTCCTTCCCTAGCCCAGCCCAACCCCACCCCCACCCCCTGAACCTCTAAAACAAGCCTGATTGAAAAGCTACATCTCTCATGGTATCCAGGTCTGCTGCCATTCATGGGCAAGGTGTAACTGTGCCCTCTTCTCTCCAATCTCACCACACTGCTGGGAACTCAGCTGGCTAGCACTCCAGCTTACAGTACCAAGTCCCCCAGACCCCCCTTGATATATCTAGTTTCAAATGGGAAGGTCAAACAAACCTGGTTCTGACCTCTCCTAAACAGGCCCCAGCTCCCATAATACCAGCCCAGGCCTAGGCCCCCAGTTCCTCCTGACCACCCAGAAAGGTTTTTGGATAACCAGAGCCGGGCTTCAGAACTATTTTCCCTGCAAGTCCTCACAAAGAGAGTCCAGGATCAGAGTTAGGATCAGGAATAGGCTCTTTGGAATTTAACCAAAGACCTAAGACATTCCACCAACTAGAATAGCCCTTAGTTCTGATGGGAGTCAAGACCCACCCAGAGCTATTTCCAGGTGAGCTCCCAACATGCTCTCATCCAGGGGACTCCCAGACCTTGACAGGAAGTTCTCTTGTACATCACTCTCAGGAAAAACAGGCCTATCACTGAGGCCTCCAGACACTACCTCAGCCCTAGCTCCCATTTGGAAAACAGCAGTGCCAGTACATGTGTCCCTGTGTGATTCCCAGCTCATTCAGCTACAGTAGGGGAAGAGAGGTGAGTCTAACATAGTCACAGAGCCCCTGCCCTCAAGGAACTCAGCCTGGAGAGGTATCTCCAAATCAAATCTTCACCTGATCAGGAATTTCCGTCCCTCTCAATTCTCAATGGCCAAACCCTGATAGCTTTCATGTTCTTGAGCACCCTGTTCTTCAAATTCTCACTCTGCTCATGCTGGGTCCTTACCACTGGCCCCACACACACTTTGCCATCCCATCTTGACCATGGCCAACTTATCATATTCTTACTCCTTCCCGCCAACAGACAGGAGAAAGAAAACTATAATCATCTCACTATAAGGAGGAAGTCTGCCCAACACCAAGAGTGGCAAGAAAACTTTGTGGCATTTTCTTCCCCTCCAAACCAGAATGGAAAAACATTCTGACCTTAAAACCTACACTTCAGATGTTAACAACCTCTGCTCTATGAAATCAGTACAGATATTTGGAGGAAAGAGAGGAAACAGTCAGGATGGACACCAGCTGCCCAAAGTCTCCTTTTAACAGGAAAGGGCCACCCTGCCCCAGAGTGTTCTTGTATGGTCTTCCAGAGGGTGTAGGGAGCTGAAATCATGAAAGAAGAGGAATGCATTCTCCCAGATGAACTAGCAACTGGGTTGTAGCCTACGAGTCTGCAGGGCTATCCTGGGTTTGTGCAGCAGCATTTGACCTGCTGTCCCTAGCTAGTATCTGATCACCTCAATTAACCCCTGCACCTTCCAATAGGAAGAGACACTACTCTGCAGTGCCGGGGCCTCTGGCTGATGGCAGACTCTGGACTTTCCCTTCAGCTTACATGGACCTACAATGTCCTCCTAAAGCTCCCAAATTGCCTCATACAGATCTTGGGCTCTGGCCCACCATATGGCCTGTTGGCCCCTAGCTGGGCTCCACCCCACCCACCCTCATGCAGTTGCCCATCCTGGTACAAGGCTGGTGTTCCATGTAACCCATGGGGGGGGGGGGTCAGCAGAGATGGAGAAGCAGCTCTGGCCCCTCCTGCCCTAGGCAGCATCAACCCACCTTGACAGAGATGTGGCCATGGGCCTGGGGAAGGTGGGCTGCCAAGAACCAGTCCCCAGGTAAGGGGCTGCTGACATTAAAGATGCCTGAAGTGCGGTTGGGCAGTGTCCAGCTGAGGGTCAGTGAGAAAACCCCAGGCACAGCTGTGTCCCCTGGGAAGTGTGTGTGCAGGGGATTGATGACAGGGGGTGCCCCGGACCGGAAATACCTGGGGACCAGAATGAGGAGAGGAAGAAAGCAGACAATGAGGTGGGAGATGGGAAATGGGGAAAAGAAGGGAGAACAGTCACTCATCAGCAGCAAACAGTAGATTCCCTATACTGACACGTACAACAAACAAAGTGGTTCCAGGCCAGGGGTTGGCACAGAAGGGGTAAAAGTTCAGCTCAGGCACTCGCACAGCCAACAGTAGTCAGGAAGTAATCAGGAAACAGGGCTCTTGGCCCTCACTCGGTCATACTTCAATCTCAACAAGGGTCAGGGGTCAGGGTCAGGAAGTCAATTTTGATATTCATAAAGTCACACTTTAGTTTGGAAAGTGGTCTGGGGTTAGAAGTCAGGGTCAGGAGGTTAACTCAGACACTCACACAGTCACACTTTGGTCTGGGCAGTGGTCCCCAAAGGATCCCCCCTGCTCCTTGAAGATGATGAGGTTCCAAACAGCCAGGAATGTGTCCTCGGGAACATGGAAGTGGAAGAGTTCAGTGCTGGCAAAGGAGCGGAAAGGACTCAGCTTGCGAGGTGAGCAGGTGGAGTAATCCGTCAGGAAGAGGCCTCCTGGGGAGCAGGCAGGAAAAAAAGAAAGGAGCAGGTAGGACAGAGGGCATTTCCGTTAAGCAGCAGGCACACCAGTGGCACCAACTCAACCAACTCTCTTCTCTGAGCCAGGGACTGGGCCTCATGCTGCCTTAACCGTCATCTGCTTTATCTTTACAATGATCTTGAAGAAAATGGCCTGTTTTTATAGATGAGGAAACTGAGGCTTAAACCTAGATCTATATAAATCAAAACTCAGGGCCCTTTATATGACCCCACAGCTACCCCTCACTTAGGAGTCACTGTTCTCTTCCCAAGCCTAACACAACAGAGGTGTGGACAGCGAGCATGCGAGTGTGTGTGTTGGCGTGGGCTCTTAGGCCACGGAGCTGGCTGGAATTCACCTGTGGGGCTTGGGAGTCAGCATGAAACTGTGTAACTTCCTTGTTGATTTTCTCCTCCTTTCTGTTCCCCTGTGGTCAGGAGCAGTAAAAACCCTCAGAAGCTTCACAAGAGCTGTCTGTATACTGGCTCAGGGCAGGAGGGGGAAGGGGAAAGTGTGGTGAGTCTGCAAGGGGCCTGCTTGGGTGGCAGAGGCAAGGACAGGAGCTGGCAGGCCACCATGAAAGCCCATGGGAGAGGAGGAAAGGAGAGTCACCAGGTCCTCTAGGATTCAGGATGAGCAGCCAGAGGGCGCTTCCCAGAGGGAGGCCCAGGGAGGCAGTCAACTGGTGACTTAGTGGAATCTCAAACCACTTGGGACTATTCATATTCAGGGCAGAGGGAATGGGGTTCATCTCAAAACGAAATGTCAAGACACCTGATCATGGCTGTTAGGAGCAGAGCCCAGGTGAGCAGGAAAGCCTGGTGTCAGCAGCTATCCTGGTAAACACAAGGGGGCTAAGACTGCTGTAATAGTGAAAATAACTCAATAGCTCGGCTGGATAGAAGAAAGTTCCAGATGGCAGGCAAAGTTCTGGGAAATCTGACTGCTCTGGAGACTTAAGACCAACCCCAGAGATGCCCAAAAGCTGCCCCCAGGATAGGTGAGAAGGTTAGGAAATCAGCAGCTTCAGGAGGGGGTGGGTAGGGGAGACCCTGAAGCAGAGTTTTCAGCCAAGTAGGAAATACCCACAGGGCTTACCTAATCTGACAATCTCCCTCTCTGGAAATGGGAGATATAACTCCAAAAATGAGGTATTTGAAATAACAGAGAGAGAGGCATCTAGGAAAGGGAGGCTGCAGAAGGAGGCAATGTGGGTTAAGTTTGGCCCCACTGAACTGCAGCAACCTCGAGTCACCCTGCAGAGAGGTGGAGGCCAGTGGCCCTAGATTGGCCTGTGCTCATCTCTAAAGGCCATGGTTACACGAAGGACTAGTCTGTCCGGTTCAGACCACATGATCAATCTCAGCTGTCAGCAAGGAAGACCTGCCACCTTGCAAGCTGAGTACTGCCCAGGAACCAGAGGCTCAAAGAGCAGCACTGAGAGAGCAGTGGCAATGTATCCAAGATGGACGTAGGGAAATGAACAAACTGATGGGAAGATAGGTTTCCTAGGGGCCCTGGCTATGACAACTGGAAGGCAGAAAGCCAAGAGCTGAACAGCCTGAATCTATTATCACAAGAAAGCAGGGCTCTGGAGCCCCCTCTGCTGGGATTGGATGGGGGGCTTCTCCTCCCCAAAGCTGGTACCAGGATGGGTCATGGAATGAGCCATTGCTACTGTTAGGAAGAAATCTTGGCCAGGCCCCCAGTGCACACCCTCAGAGAGCTGCTCATGAAAAACAGCTAACAATCTTTGGGAAACAATAGACAGACAAGCACACAGAGCCCTGTGATTCAAAGAAATATGGCATGGCCTGGAGAATTGGGAAACTAGTTGAGCCACTGCAAAAGTGGCCAGGGGCTACAGAGGTCACAGAATAGGCTGCTAGGAAAAGGGAGTGATCAGTAACTGGTGGTGGGAGGAACCTAGAAGTTCTAAGGGTAGATGCTTGAGAAAGCATTCACAGTCCCATTCACTCCAGGCTTTCATTTGGGGTTTCAACAGAGCCTACAGAGCTATGTCCCAAAGGAAGCATGAGTAAGGCCTCAGGCAAGCGCAGATGACTCTGTCCTGGATGCCCTAGTATTTCCAGATGAAGCATGTGTGATTCTCTACCACCACCTGAAACACACACACGTGCACACACACACACACACACACACACAGGCTAAGGCTGGCCCTGCTAAGGACAGCACTAGGTAGAATCAACGGTCACTTTCTGGAATGGCAAGGCATGCCTGGGTAATGCAAATGTAGTCAGCTGAGCCCAAGGAAAAGACTCAAGGATTGAGGTAGGACCAGGAGACCCAGGAGATACCTTCCATTCCTGAAATGAGATTGAAGCCAACAATAAGCATATATGGAGACCAACTGCACTGCTATGGTCCTGTGACACTGCCAGCCTCTCCTCAAGCAAAATCTATCACCCCCACAGAACACTCCTGCAGGCCAGGCCACAGTTACCAAGGCAGGGACTATCAACAGAACTAAGGGCACCCCTGCCAGCAGTAGGGCCTATTCAGCACTCTTTCCAACTTCATTACAATTCTCCCCAAACCACCTAAACCTGCTTCTGAACAATCATGTTTTTCTGCTTTCTAGAGCTCTGTGGCTGTCCGTTACCCTCCTCCCCTAGCCAGTTCATGCTTGCTCAATGGACTCATGAACAAAGAAGCCACAATGACAAAATGGAAGCTATGAATTGGGCTCAACAGTATGGACTCCCCTCACCCAAACTGAAAAACTGACCTGGCTGGGAACAGATGGATTACTTATTTGTGTTATGAGAGGCATCCAAACAAGGAACTACCCACTGGGAAGGTAACACTTCTGTGTTCTGTCTACAGGAGCAGGAAAAGCTAAAGAGAACATTGTGGTCCACAACATGTACCCTCCCCCTTACACAATAATATAGGGTACTCAGAGGACACACAGGCTCACATGCACCCCACACAACATATATGTGCCTACACTCACCAATGCACAAGCATGTACACATACTTCATATGTCCAGTATTCCCACAGATCCCTCATGTCTGTATACACTCAGACATGTAAGTATCCAGACACCAGTGAGCTTGGACATCTCTGCTGGGGCGGTGACATTTGGCATGTATTGATCTCCTCAAGCTTGTACACTGAACCAGGTCCCCAGAGCTCACTGAAACCCAACCCCTACTCCCATTAGTGCCAAAGACTCCCTTAGGCGTATCTCCATCTAGAGTGCCACTCACCAGAAGTGGCTGAGGGTTGGGGCCATGAAGACCATAGTCATCTCCTTAGGATGGGATCATATTTATGGCACATCTCCTATGATCAGGACCCCCCTCCTCCTCCCACATTCCACTCATTAGGAAGTTGGACCTCTCCCTGTTCTAGTGGATGGTGGCCCTAGGCTGACAACTGGCAAATGCGGAACAGTTTGTGATGAAGCCCCCTTGTGGGCAGACAGGGGAGAGGATGGGCTGTGCTTGGAGCCTTTCCCCACTTGTATTTGTTCTCCTGTTAGGCATATATTGCAGTGAAAAAGACCACTACTGTGGGATAGAAATTAGGAAACTTTTCTCTAGCCCCAGTACTGTAATTTACAAGCTGTATGACCTTGCCCAAATTGCTTCCCTGCTGAGCCTCAGTTTCCCCATCTGTAAAATGGCCATCTGAGTTTCAACCCAGCTCTAAAAGTGTCAAGAATTACCCTAGCCAGTTTGGTTCAGTGGTTAGAGTGTTGGCTCCCTGGGACTGAAGGGTCCTGGGTTTGATTCCGGCCAAGGGCAGGTAACTTGGTTGCAGGCTTGATCTCCACCACGTGCAGGAGGCAACCAATAGATGTGTGTCTCTGACATCAATGTTTGTCTCCCCCCCCCCCCCCGAAAAGCTGGAAAAATGGAAAAAATACCTTCTGGTGAGAATTTTTTTAAAACACACAAAACAAACAAAAAGTGTCAGGAATTATTCCTAGGCAAATCAAGCTTATTTGGAACAAAACTCATTACAAGAAGAAAAACTGTTATAATTGCAGCTAACCCATGTCCGTCTGTTTGCTGCATGTTATTTTCAAAACAGCTTTTTAAACCCTGTTTTAATGCATACCCCGTATCTCAAAATTTTAGGCTAGCCCTTGCCAGCATTGGACTAGAGGCTGTCTGGTATGGGACTATGTTTCTCCCATCAAACTTTATGAGCAGGAACAAGACTTCCTTGGAAAAGCAAGAATCAAAGTGGGGTCAGAATAGACACCAGGAAAGAAAACCTGGGTGTCCTAGAGGCTACTAGCCACCAGCCGAGCCTCTCTTCTGACCCTCCCATTTCCTCTCAGATGTGTAAGAAGTCTCTCCTCCCTATTTCTCCCCACTTCTTCCCCAATTATCTGGTTACCAAGGTCCCACCTCTCCCGAATCCCTCCAGTCCACCCTTCCCTGCCAGAACCCCATCCCTGCCTCAGTCATTGCTGCTTCTGCACTCACCAGCCCCTGGGCCAAGGACAGAAAACAGCAACAGCAGCAACAGGGCTGGTGGCAGCTGGAGCCCAGTCCTGAGTCGAGGCTGGGAGAGGGGCAGGGTGTGAGACAGAGGGGTGGGTAGTGGGAGAGACTTGGGTAAATACAGAGATGAGGGCAAAGGCTGAGATAACGGGTTGGGCTGGGCTGGGCAGGAGGGTTTGAGCAAGGGCAGGGGATGGGATGGAAGAGGCTGCGATGGGGACTGGAGTAAGGGCAAGGTTTGGGCCCTGGGCTTAAACAAACACTGGGGGTGGGATTGGGACAGGGGCTGGGCTGGGATTTGTGAGAGGAGGTGGAACAAGGGCAGAGGCGGGGATGGGGGCCAGGCCAGGGCCTGGGACTGAGGCTGGAGGGGGCGCCTGGGTTGGGATCTGGATCCGGGCATTCGCTGGTACCCAGGCGGGGACTGGGACGGATTTGGGAAGCAGGGCGAGGGAGGGGCGGGGGGCCAAGGCCTGGATGCGGGTGATAGGACAAGGGGCCGGGATAGGGGCTGGGCCATGGCCCGGGGCAGGGGCGGGGCCCGGGCAGGCCAGCGGGGGGCGCTCGCTGAGCTGACCCGCGGCTCCGCTCCCCACCCCCGGGGTGGCCTCCGTGTCCCCGAGGGCCCGGGGCCGGGGCCGGGCCGGCTGGGGCCGAGCCGGGGACTTGGGTAGGAGTTCAGGCCTGGGCGACTCCGGGCTGCGCTGAACCGGCGATAAGCAGGCCCCGCGGCGGCGGCCTCGGCCTGACGTGCGTGGCGCTCCGCCCCTCGGTCAGTTCGATTGGTCCCTGCTGGGCTCCGAGGACAGGCTCCACCCAGCCCTGCCTCCCTCTCGTCCCAACAGCCGAGCCCCACGTCCCCCTCGGACCCTCGCAGACCCCACTGGCCGCCCCACAGGCATCCCATCGGAACCCTACACGGACCCTCGCAAACCCAGATACCCACGGACGTCCCCACAGATATCCGCAAACGCTACCCAGAGACTCTCAAAGAGGTCCCGCAACCCCCTTAAATGACGCGAGCCCCTTAGGTCCCCCCGCTCCAGGCCCGGCGCAGCCCTCTCGGGAGACCTCGTCCACCCCGAGGCGGCCACTGCTGTTGACGCGGAGACTCCTAGGCGTTCCGGTTGCCCTGGTGACGGATCCCTTCTCTTCCCGCCTGGCTTCCAGAGGCTTCAATCAAGTCCCTCCGTCGGCCCCGGACCCCCTCGTTCCCCCTCCCTCCCCCCTCCCCAGGTCTGGATAAAGCTCCTATGAGAATTTCTGCAGGTGTCCAAGTCTCCTCCCCAAGTCGTTGCCTTGCAGGCAAGACCTGTCACCACACAACACGCTGCAGCCGTTTCATCCACAACCGAGAGCCTTCTCTCTCTCTCTCCGGGCTAACACTTCCCATTCCCAGCTTCAGGCAAGATCGTGACCTAAGGACTTGTAAAAGCCAAGCCAAAGCCCAGAGGTATGTAGTCTCTGCCGTCCCCCCCCCCCCCCAAACCCTCATCCCATTTCCTTCCTAACACCTCTGTCCCTTCCCACCCAGTCAACCCCACTCCCATTCTCTACTTTTCATCCTGACCCTCTTCCCCTTTTCCCCTTCCTCTCTTCCCCTCCTCTGATTTTCCACCCCGACCCCTCAGGTCCCTTTTTCCTCTAGCTGAAGTCTAGTCATCTTCCTCCCCACATCCTACCTCTCCCCCTATTTCCTGTTCCAAACTTCCCCTTTGGAAAGGCTCTGATGAGTGTCAGTGATGTATTTAGTATCTCTGGAGCATGGGGGGAAGTAGGTGCAGGTAAAGTTAAGGCTGGAATTCTTAGGCACTGTTGCAAATGATGACAGGCCTTGAATATCAGGGCCAAGAAATTTGGACTTAACCCTTAGACTGAGTCAATGGGTATTTTTAAGCAAGGAAATGCCATTGTTAGGCTGGTATTTTAGAAAGATAGCCATTGGATCATTAAGGAGGACTCACTTCTTTTGGACATAATTCCAAGATAAATTAGGCATACCCTGCTCTCCACAGCATCCCGGACTTACCCCAGCACAATACCAGTTCATTTATATTGTCATTTTGGTTAGCCAGTCTCCTTCCCAGATTTTTTCAACTGAGTCCAGTGCTTAGCACAGTGTCTGAGTAAAAGTGTAAGGTTAGGCCCTTTATAAAAGTGTAAGTTACATAAATCAATGAAAGAATGGGGGGGTGGATTAATATGCTGGGGGAGGGAGCAGAGGGACAAAGTTATTTCATAATACAGGTAGAAAATGATGAGAACTTGAACAAAATTGGAGGGAAAGGAGAGGAGAGAATGAATTTCGGGGATATTTAGAAGAGAGAAAATACAATCCTTGGTGCCTATTTGAAGCTAAGGGCTGAGGAAACGGGAGAAAACTAGGATAATTCCTAGAGTCAGTTTTTTTTAATTCTCACCGAAGGATATGCGTTTATTTTTATTTTTTGTTTTTGTTTTGGGGGATATGTTTTTATTGATTAGAGAGAGAAAGAGAGAAGCATCAATGAGAGAGAAACATCAATCAAAACTGCAAGTGTCAGTTTTTATGCCCTGTTTATCTATTTAGCTAAGTCCAGTAGGCAGTTGGGTATAAGTGTGAAGTTTAGGAGTTTAAAGAGGTCTGAGTTGGAATTATGGATTTAGGGGTCATCAGAATACAGCTGGAAGTATTTGAAGCCTTGAACATGAATGACATCATCAAGGGAAGGTGTGTGTAGTCCCTAGACAAAAGAAGACCGTGGTCAGTGTCCTGCCATCATGGCATCCTCCTGCACTCTTGAGAGCAAACCCCCAACTTTGCCTGGCATTCCCAGTCTCTAGAATTCCACAGCCTGCTTTTGGATTGGCCAAGTTGCTGTGTTCAGGCTCCCTCCTGGGGCATGGTCCTCTGCTACCATCTACTGATGGGATTCTGGCTGCTTCAGTCTTTCATCCAGCTCCCTCACAACCCATAGTAGGATGCCACATGGGGTCTAGACACGTGTGAACCTCCTGGCACCATACCCTAACACAGAGCTCATCTTGCTTCCCCCTTATATCTTAGGTGCTCTGAGATATATCCTAATTACCTGTCTGTGAACCCTGACTTGTAGACCCTCTAATCCCAACCTAAAGCCTGTACCCTATTCTACCACTAGATGGAAGCAGACGAAGTCACAGAAGAGCCTCATACCACCATGGATGCAGAGGAGCACCCTTCTTCAAAGGACCTCTCTGCTGAGGACTCACAGGAGCCCCCTATCCATGAAACCCCCTTAGAGCCTCCCATCTCTGAGGACCCCATACAGCCCCTTACCTCTGAAACTCCTTTGGAACCTTCCACTTCCCAGAACCTTTTAGAGACCTACACCTCTGAAACCCTTTTGGAGCTTTCCATCTCCAAGACTCCTTTAGAGCCCCAGACCTCTGAATCTCATATGATGCCACCCACTTCCCATACCCCTTTAGAGACCCATACCTCTGAATCCTCTTTGGAGCCTTCCACCTCCAAAGCCTCTTCAGAACACTCTATCCCTGAAAGCCCAGTGGAGACTCACATCCCTAAGGTCCCAGAGGAAAACCTTACTATCCATGACTCATCACCAGACCATATCTCTGTGTCTGCCTCTGATGCTCTGAAGAAAGGCCTCTCCTCCGAGTCTTCCTCCAGTGGGGTCTCATGGGTAAGAAGATCCCTCCAGAAACCTGAATCTGAGATCCTTCAAGAGCATTCCCTCTCAGGCCCTTCAGCCCAGGTCCACCTAGACACATCTGCAAAGGAAAGGGAAGAAGAAGGAGAAGACAAGGAGGGACAGGATGCCACCGACAGCACCACTCACACAGCTCAGCCTGGATGTCATCTGGGCAAGAAGAGGGAGAAGAAAGGAGTTAGCTGTAATTACTCTTGCCCTTTCCCCATTCTCATCAGTGTCTTTCACTGCCCTAGGAGAAGGGGATTGGGTTACTCTTTGACCTGACCCTTTCTGTTAGTTTTGGGGCCTCCTCACTTCTCCTTGATTACTCAGCCCCTCTCTTCCCAGGTTACACAGTCAGCCCAGTGGTGCCTGCTAAGCAGGCAGAGTTGGTGGAAGTGGCTAAGGCAATGCACAGAGAGAAGTTTGGTGCTCGGGTAAAGAATCTTTTCCAGTGGGAGAAGAATGCAGCCCTGAATGCCATCCAGACAGGTGAGCCCAGACTGCCTTTCGGAGGCTTCCAACAGGCCCTGGGCCATCCTCCAACCCATCAGTTCCTGGGAACTTGCCCATTCAGTGGAGAGCCACACATTGCGGAAATGGCAGTGCCACCTGCCTGAAATCTGGGAGGGAAGCAGACAGGTGGGCCAAGATGGATGGCGTAGTTGCAGATGAAAAATGGGGATATTCATATAAAGCCCAGGTAGGAGCAGGTGACTGAACTAAAATTGTTAAAAACAGAAGGGCTACTGGCCAGCCCCAGATCGGGCTCAGCTCACCTGCACCAAACAGACCCTAAGGAAGAGGACCTGAACAGTCTCCAAGTGACTTACTGCTCTTACATGGCAAAGGACCTTTGTCCCTTGGTGGAACTCCATTAAAAGGCAGTCAACCCTGAATATGAGAGCCATGATCACTTGGGTACCCAAAAACTGTGAGTCTCCACCAGAGTGGAGTCATATCTTCTAGCCCTGTTGGTTCCAAGTCTCAGCCCAGAATTAGTACTCTTGACAGTCCTGTTAGTGGCCTGCTATGCTTATCTATGTCTATATAAAGGGCATGCCTATGTACTATGTAAATGCATGCCATCCTGTGCGTGAGCATGTGTACCGATGCTACTGAACTTTATATCTGCAGGGGTTACCTTCAGTAAGAGGGTCACTCTCACCTGCTATGCGGAGTCTGTGGTTTCTAGACTGAATTCAATATATGTCACTGCATTTATTTCGGTTTTTCATACTTCCTCCTTATGATGGAAGTAGAGTTATGTCAAAACTAGATGGGCCTAAGATATAAAGACAACCAGGTAATTCTATGTCCATACTCCTCCTCCATCTAATTTACTTTCCTCAGTCCCATGCAGGGACCTCCCAGCTCCACCTCTGGGCAAGAAAGTCATAGTGATTTCCTTTGTTTCTCAATCTTACTTCAATCATTGAAATAGCTTTGTTTGCTTATTTTAACATCTTATGTCACTTTTATTTTTCTTGCAAATGTAGGGTGTGTTCAGTACCCTCCTTCTCCTTCTTAGAACCTCCTTTCTCCTCCCCACTCTTCAAGGCCACTGTACTTGAGATTGGACTTCACTTTCTTGTTTAAACAGGCATTTTTATACTAAAATTTAAGTGTCATGCAATCCTGGACAAAGATATTTTGGGTTCTCTTCTAATACTGGGGATCTTCTGTCCCTGGAGAGCCAATATATGTGCTCTGTAGAGAAGTGTAAGCTTTTCTCTTACTCATTCAACACTTACTGAGCACCAGCAATGCACCAGGCTCAATGCTAGCTGTGGAGGTGGTGGTGCTGATGGGGTTTCCAAGGAAAAAACAAACGCTTATATAATTTACACTTTAATGAGAGACACCAATAAGTAAAAGGACAATCATAATTCATTCTAATAATTGCTATCATTGAGCTCAGCCTGAACAGAGAAAAGGGACAGGCACCCAATTGTGGGAGCTTGAGGAATAACCCTTGGAAGGAATGACTTCTCAGCTGGAATCTGTAAGCTGAAGAAGAGGTAGCCAGGTAAATATGGGATACGGTGAGATATGACAGAGCAAGGCATCAGTAGGAAACTGTAAGCAATGCATTATGCCTGCTGCATAGAGTATTGGGCAGAGTGGCCCTGCTCAGCTATGGAAGGGCAGCATTGTGCAGGCATTTCTGTGTCAAACTCAAGAGCTGGGATTATATCCTGAGGGCAACTGAAAGATTTTAAATGGAACAATAGCATGAACAGACGGGTTTTTGTAAGATCACTCTGGCAGTAGGGTACACTAAAGAAAGACAAGAACTGGAGGCAGGCCCAGCCGGTGTGGTTCAGTGGTTGAGCACAGTCACAAGCACCAAGAGGTTGCTGGTTCGATTCCTCGTCAGAGCACATGCCTGGGCTGCAGCCTCCATCCCCAGTAAGGGGCATGCAAGAGGCAGCTGGTCAATGTTTCTATCTCCCTCTCCCTCTCTCTCTAAAAAACAAACCAAAAAAAATAAAAACATACTATTTTTAAAAAGAACTGGAGGCAGGACAACTACATTGTGGGGCACTGGTAATAATCCAAGTAAGAAATGAACGAGTGGAGGTGAAAAGAAGTAGACAAACTCAAGAAATGCTAAGAAGGTAAAACTGACCTTTGGATCATTGGATAAGAGGAAGGGACATGCATGAAATGACATCTAGGTTATTGGCTTAAGTAACTGATTGGATAATGGTGCCATTAACTGAATGCCTAAAATGGAGTACATGCTTGCTAAGTGTGTGTTGGACAAAGGATGAGGGCCAGGTTTGGAAGGAATAATTGGATATAACACATTTAAAGTGCTTGTGGAACATGCTGGTGAAAGAGTCTAGTAGACAACTGGCTATATGGGTCCAAAGCTCAGGAAAGAGGTCTGGGCTGGAGACATCCTTCATATAAAAACAGCTGTATCTTGTATGCAGACATTCTAAGCACAAAGAAATGTTATCATGCAAATGTGATTATGTGATCATGGAATTGACTGTGTTGTGCAGAATCAAAATGGCATCCCAGGTAATGTCTCCTCCCCCTGCCAGTCCTTGTCCATTCAAACAGAAGAGGATTTGGAATCAGGGCACTATTCTGAAATACACAACCAGATGTCAGTTGTCCCACTTAAAGGATGCTGACACCTGTAATAAGAGTCTGAAGTGTAGTTTACCAGTCTACATCTTCAAACTTCAGCCTTCTTCATCTGAAAGCTAGACACTGACTCCTACATCAGTGCTTGGACTTTACTCTCTCAGGCTCTCATG